>NC_043000.1:47428914-47433914 GCF_006345805.1 Octopus sinensis
AAGATGTGTGTGTGTGTGTGAATCTTACCGAGCTTCTCGCCTCCAAGCATTACATTTTTCTCTTGTAGTTCCTCATTTATGTCGCTGCCTCTAATGGCAGGAAAGGCTGAATTTTATCCCTAGAGGTCACTTGATGGTCAATAGAGACTTTGGTCGGTGTTGGCAGATTTTTCATACTAACCGTTTATTATCTTCATTTCCTCAAGGTGTTCCTCGATATATTCTACGCTGATCATAACAATGCTATGCCTTCCCCGTGTTGCATCCAGCATTTAGCGTCGATGTAGGAGACGTTTTCGTCGTCCGTTTCAGTTGTCCTTTGTAGCATAAAATGTGGCAACTGAGTCATTTTTTCATTTCACAACAATGGATAAATGTGGAAATAACCATGGCTTGATAAACCACAGGTCTGGTTTGTAATTTCAAATTTTGCTATCGAAAGAGTTTTCGGAAAGTGACATGGGCTGTTCGAATCATGCTCTCCAAAATTCTCTAGGACTTACACTGTGTGGAGAGAATACTTCCAAAGTATGTAAGATATCTTTTTCTTCCTGTGGAGTATTACGTATAAAACTGTTGAAATCTGGACAGGTTTAGTTTGAAGCAGATTGTGCAAGTACTTTTGTTCCGGATATTGCTTGTCAGACTGAACGATCTGGTTATAGAACATATCATTGCCCTGATTGTTTTGTGATACTCGAACGAACACTCCACAATAGCATGACAGAAGGAATGATGCATCAAAAGTACGTCAGAAGATTTACTCCCATCAGCAGCTGCATAAAACAAGGAGAATTCACCCCCAAATTTGCTTTCCCTGTACTTTGCAGTCAGGCACCACGAAATTTCACCTAACAACCTTTCTGTAGATGTTAAATACCAATTCTATGAGGAACTGTACAATCTGTCCGGACTTCGACCTTAAAGAATGAACAACAGCATTAGTGTCACTTTCATCATCAATGATATTTGTCTTGATTCTATGTCCAGGAGTTCTTCATGCACGAAGAACTTTTTCCACTATATTTTCCCGGTGACGGTATACTCAACTTACAGTCTTCGATCGGTACGAAGCTCCAATATGTAGGATATCCCAGAAATAGCTGTCAGAAGCAGTATTTTACTAACTTTACCACCATTTGTCATGTAGCCAGATTAAATTGAATTAAATTAAATGTCCTTGCCATGTCTCAACTAATTATTTGCCTTTTCTCTCTGCTTTAACCTATAAAATTTATATATGTATGCATGCATTTATGTATGTATGTATGTATGTACGTTCGTACGTGCAAACATACATACATTCACAGACCCACACATACACTCATAAATGCATTCAGTTTCACCTGATGATCACAGTGACGTAAAACCCGACTGAAAAAATGAACTCTCTGCTTCAGCTTCAATAAACCAAGCCATATCCACAATAGCTTGTACTGAACACTCCTTTCTCATTCGTTCGCCATTAAGCTACGTAAGAGTATATTTATATAAGTGTGTATCTATTTCAGCGTGTTTGCGTGCGTGTTGTGGGTTATATTTTAATTTAAGTGACTAGTGTGATATTGATAGGAAGAATAATCGATATGTGAATTTAGAATTTATCGATAAGAGGTATAGTCTACAAATATTATTGACGTGTAAAAGTTATGAACCATTTTTCATTTTAATATTTATTTATTAGTAGAGTTGCAATATGTGATAAATGGACATAACTATGACACGTAGTCTTATTTTTAATAAGTCGCAATGGGTCAAAAAGATAGATGTTGGATATTATTAAACTACAATAAATTTATTTGTGCGTTTATAGAGGACATTTATCTATGTTGTATAATTATATAATATGTGAAATTGATAGGTCTAGCAGAAATTTCACTACTTCACTTATGGAATCTGTCCTACGTTAAGCTATTCAGATAGATCTTGTTTCATAAGTAAAAGGGACAGTAGTTTTGAAAAAGATTATTAATTTTAGTTTAAGCACCCAACAAATTTATGAGAATTTTGGGTTTTTACTAAACATTACTAAATTGATTTTGACTATGCCATTGCAAGACCTACGCCTTTATATGGTTCAGTAAATCCACGTATGATTATACTCCTCTGGATTATTTGAGTAACTTTTTATATGTAATTTAATTAATCTATATATATATATATAAAGCTGAAGTTGTCTGTGTGTGTGTGTATGTGTGTGTGCGTGTGTGGCAGGTTTGGTAGCCTTCAACTAACACTATCTCCTCCGAGACCCTGCGGCGCAAGTTGACCAAAATTGAGAGTGTGATAGAAGAAGGCTTGCTCTTTATTCCGTAGAAGAAAAATTTCAAATCGAACCATGTTAAGGCCAAAAATTATTTACATCAAAAAGGTGCTTTTTTTCTATGAAAATCCCTATTTGTTTACAATATTTTGACTACTGTGTCGCCACTTTTCGGTGTATTTCAACCAGAAAAATGTTCACTTGAAGAGAATAACAAGCTACATAATGCCAAATTCCAATTCTAAAGGGTCGAAACAAACCCGAGCAACGGCGGGCTATACTGCTACTCACTAACTATTCTTGTGTTAGGCTGATAACTCGTAGGCGAATATGACCGTCACTGACAAGTTACATCTCAGATATTAAAAATAATGGAAGTCAGTAATGCCCGTGCTGAAATTTAAAGTTAATAACAATTTGTTAAACATCACCAAAACTCTCACGAAAGAAAAGCCATTCAGAGGTTATTTTTTTCATACTGCAAGGTGTACATTCAAAACCGCTCTCCTTACAAAGCAAGCTGAGTAGAGTTCCTAGTTTAACCACTGACGGTGCGACCATGCAACACGTTGTAGTAAGTAATATGTTAGTAGCATAAAGAGAACCCTGACATACGTTCACATCTACAAAGACGCGCAAACTGATGATATATATATATATATATATATATATATATATATATATATATATATATATATATATATATACACACATGTATTTATCTATGATGAACGTCTACGCGTATTACAGAGGAGGCAAATAGCCAGCATGAGCAAACGCGCATGGTATAAATTGCAACATTTGTTTATCGTGATTTTTAAAAATATTTGTTCTGTACAGCTTAATAAATAATATTATTAAGCGCAACAGCAACCAGAGGATTTTAATAGATGATGATATAATGTGTGGAACGATAAATTTACCAGATGTCGTTGCATATTCAAATTTACTAAATGCAGACACAGTAACTATTATACATACGTATGTACACACACGTTTATACACACATATAATAAACAGCAACAACGTCACTTCCAGGACAGCCATATTATGTTGGCAATTAATATATATATATATATATATATATATATATATATATATATATACAAGTGTACACGCAGATACTACTCAGCTATAGACTTTGACTCAAGCGATCAAACCTGTTTGTATGTGTTATTATATTAAATTTTGAGATCGCATATGATTGAATAGAGGATTTTCATCTTATTTATGCAGGACAATTCCAAAACCAGTAGACGAAAAGTAACAAAAATAAATGGTACTGATTTGAAAAATAAAAAAGTAACCATAGAACCATTTAGTTACACAATAGCTAAAGCAATCATCTTGTTATGTATAAAATCTAATAATTATCTATTTTTAATAGACTGGATGAAAGTGTGGAAAATGTATCTGGAGTTTAAATATTTCTTTGGACTTATATTAGCAATTATATCATACTCTACATTAAAAGATCTAACGGTTGCATTAATATAAACTATAAATATCAAATTTAATATACAGTAAAATCTATTTGCCAACGTAAATTGGCAGTCCTCATTAGGACGATGTTACTACATTTTTCTCGCTCAGAGATTTAAAACTAACTGTTTTCCTCCTTAAATTTAATATAACTTGCCTTGAAATACAGCAATTTTTCGCCATATCGCGGTTCACCTACCGCGGTTTATTATTTAAGTTTGCGTCGGTTCCTCTTTGATGTTTTGCCTTTATGATAAAATAAGTATATACAAATTATATAGAATTATATAGAAATTTTAAAATTATATAGAAATATAGAAATTTTAAAAAAGAAAATACAGTACAAAACTGTTTCTACTACACGGATTTTCGCCTACCGCGGGGGGGGGGAGAATTGGAACGTAACGCCCGCGATAGTCGACGGATTACTGTATATCCACATACTTAAAATACGTGAAATATGTAATCTTCATATATATATATATATATATATATATATAATTTTAATGTCCACCTTTTCATGCTTTCTTGCGTTGAGTAGAGTTTATTGTAGCAGATTTTCTATGCCCGAATTGCCTTCCTCTCGTCAACCCGCCCTTGTTCCTAAGTAAGTTAATATTTGCCCTCAGCCAGATATGTTTTTACAGAATACTGAAAATTAATGTTAACGCTTGCATAACAGTATCGCTTGTTTATAAATCTCACGGGATATCAAGACATGGAGACAGTAATATACACACATTCATCACGTGTATACACACACACGCATACGCACGCACACATACACATACATACACATATATAAACATATACATGTTTCTCTGTGTGTGAATACATATGCATGCATAAGACTGGTTTCTCCCAGTCCCTGCGTACGAAATCTACTCACAAGATATAGCAGAAGACACTTGCCCAACTTGTCATGCTCTTCGACTGAACCGAAACCGTATAACTGGGAAGAAAACTTCTTACCGCATAGCTGCGCCTGTGTCATAAATATATATATCTTTGCATCTTTGGCTAGCTACAAATGCGTTTAAAAGTAGAAGGAATGCCATACAGAATTAAATTGAAGCTACTAGAGCGGCTTGGAACAAACCTCAACGGAAACAGACGATACAAATTTTGGTTGGCCGAGGAGCAGAGATCCTAAAAAATACGCTTGACACGCTTGACCTAGCGGCTTGTTAAAATCCAAAAGGGAAAACTTTTAGTCGGTGCCCTCACGAGAGAAAATTCATGTTGTAGATATAGA
>NC_043000.1:47438914-47511414 GCF_006345805.1 Octopus sinensis
TCGAGGAAATTAAATCTCAAATCATTGATAGTCTCGGAGCTATAGTAAAAGACATTTGTCAAACGTACATTGCAGTGCGTCTGAATCACGTGATTGTGAATAAAATTTCATAACCTGTTATATATACTCTTTTACCGTTTTACATGTTTCAGTCATTTTCTGTGGCCATGCTGGAGCATCACCTTTAATCGAACAAAGAGAACGAGGACATATTCCTTGTAAGCCTAGTACTTATTAAATCAGTCTGTTTGGCCGAACCGCTAAGTTACAGGGACGTAAACGCACCAACACAACACCGGTTGTCAAGCGGTGGTGAACGGCAAATACAGACACACGAACACAGACACACACACACAGACACACACACACACACACACACACACATATATATATATATAATATATATATATATATATATATATAATATATATATATATATATATATATATATATGTATGTATGTATGTATGTATTCTTTTACTCTTTTACTCGTATCAGCCATGCACCCGTGGGCATGCTGGAGCACCATGGTCTTTCTGACTTCCTCACTCTGGGTGTTTCACATCACCACTCCTGTATGTGCCTTTATCCCAGCTGTTGCTACATTTGGTATTTAAGGGAGTTTGATTCCGTTACCCTCGTCTGTACCTCATGTTGGACTGTTGGTTCCTCCGGTATTGTAGAGTGGAGGATGTCTGCTTTCTTTTTGAAGATATCTACTTTCACCCTATGCAAATTTATTAATTTTTCTGGCAGGGCATTCAAGAGTTGTGGGCCTTTGAACCCTAGACTATTGCAGTACCTGGTCCTTAATTTAGATGGAGTGGATGGTACCTTTGGTACAATAGAATGGCGGCCAGTTCTGGCATTTGTATAACTCTCAATGTCAAAGTTAGGTACTAGCCCTTCAAGGATTTTCCATATGTATACTATTGCATATCTCTCACGCCTTCGCTCCAGGGAGTAAAGATATAGTCTTCTCAGCCTACCCTTGTAGCTCATCCGCTGCACTGCTTCAATCTTTTTATTGTGGTGGCGTTGGAGTGCTTCAAGCTCCGCTGTTGGTTTGGCACTATGTGGTGACCACAACTAGCAACAGTAGTCCAGGCGGCTGAGAACGAAGTTTCTCTACATATCAACATAGTTTCTTGGTCTCTTGGTTGAGGACCTCAGTATCCATTTTACCTGTTGTCTGCTCTTCCTACTAACTTACTAATGTGCATATGAAATGATGCGTCATTGCAAATACTGATCCACTAGTCTTTCACTGCCTGAGCCTCTGGAATGGTAGTGCCATCGGGGTCTGTAAATGTAGATTGTACTGTATTCGTGAGTTGATAGTCCAATGAATGTTAATTACTCTCATAAAAAGCTCCAACTAGCTCATAAACAACAAAACTAATTCGAGCTGAAATGGGATAAGAAACTTAGCTCTTAATGTAGTGAGAAATTTTTACTGCGACCTGGCAACGCCGGGTCATAGTGCTAGTATATAAATATATATATACATACATACATATATATATATATATATATATATATATATCTATATATATAATATATATATATATATTATATATATATATATCTGTGTGTGTGTGTGTGTGTGTGTGTGTATGTGTATAAAACTGATAAGCAAATCACAGCTAAGAGACTGACCAACTGAAATGTTATGAATGACATCAATAGACATGCCAAACAAATCACCACTATAAACTTGGACTCAACATCAATAGAGATCCTATTGCAGTTAAAGCCCTATACGTGTTTCCATATTGGAGAGATTTATAAATGCATTCTAGAGATAATTAAACCAAAACTTTGCGTCGTTTCATCTCAAGAATTAAGTATGAAACATTACTCTATCACAGAATATTTCTGATCCCAAACACAAAACCAATTCCAAGTTCTAACAATCTGAATTCAATGAGCATTAATCATCTGTATCTAAAGAACTGTTAGATGATGTTGTTAAATTTGCTAAATTATGAACTAATAGCAAAGAATTTGAAACTGAAATCATCCTCCACGCATCTATATCTAAGACATTTGAATTTAAAATGAAAGAACATTCTAAAACCTGACATTCTACATTAGCAATGAGATTAAAAATTCAGCCGAATCCGTTGATATTGTCGATTTATATATATATATATCGAAACTCAAATTTAAAGTTTCTCTCCTTAAGTAAACTTAATCCTCAATAAAGAAACAGAATCCAGAAAAATCTGGTCAGTGAGCTACAAATAACTATACAACCTAATATTATCGCTATCAGATTCCTGATTTCACCCTGAACCTTAACAATCCCTTATATTAATCTTAGGGCAAATGTATTGTATTTCTATTTTACATTCATAATCATTAAACTATCCTAACAATATAACAAATAACCTTTTGAAGAATATGCCTCAGAAGTTGTGTAAATTTCTTGAAAATCAACAATTTTAATAAATGTCTTCCAATTAGTATAATGAAATTCTCCTTTGTTGTATCTCTCCGGAGATAATTAGGTACACCATAAATACGAAGAGAACCAAAACTATTAATAGGAAAATACAAATCTATTTTGTGGTCTTCTGTACAACTCAGCTGAGCAACACTTATTGCAGAATTCATTTCCTCCCACAATCCAAATACTGCAAGAACATTTAAACATTACTACAAAACTTCATATTCAGCTGCTTGTAATTTCGTACAAAACCTTGCTAATTTCAAATGTGTCGACTCGATCATCAGCAGCTGCAGCTGCATAAGTTTCCTGTGATAAATTATATTTAATTTTGTAATTAATACAGAAAATTCAATTTTGAAGATACCCTACATCAGGCAAATTTAGAAAGTAATTTCATATTCTTACCTGTGTTACTTAAAATTTAGGGACCACCAGCATGTTATTAGTCATTCTGCAACCAGAATAGATAAGATGACAACCACTATCGAAATTTATATGGAAACTAGTAGCAAGATACATCCATTTAAAATGGACGATCAAATTTAACGCTTGTCTTCTTTGCACAACTGAATGTCTTAAGACCTTATTTGTCTAACGACTGCTTCTGACTCGGTACTCAAGAAGTATGTATTCTCACCCACAAAAAAAAACTGACAAAAATGTTTAAAATCTGCTATATTCTAATCTGTAAACTTGATTATTACACATTTATATATATATATACCCTGAACATTTTGCTTAGAAAACATTCAAGCTATTTAAGCATTTTCACCTAAGTAGCAACAGATTAAGGTATTGGCTTGGTTGTTTAATTACGAGAGCCAAGCACTTATGCTGCATCATATTTCCTTACCTAATTGAATATTTGTGCACATATTCGTACACTCATATACACACACACGCATACACGCGCACACACGCAGATTAAATACATATATATGCTTATATGCGTGTATGTGCGTGTATGTGTATATGTGTAAGAATATGTATGTATATGTGTATTACGTATATATATATATATATATATATATATATATATATATATATATACATATATGTATATGTGTGTGTGGGTATATATATATATATATAATTTCATTTAATTTGCTTTACGCGGGAAGGAATGTTTCAATAAAGTCATGTATCGCCTTCATCTTCGAAACGTGGAGTAGATGAAACAAAGGCGACTGAAGAAGGGGAATTTTCCTTGTATTGTATGTCCTGTACTCTATTTTTTCGTTGTTTAAGAAAAATGTCCATTTCCTTGGTTTTGTGTTTATGTTTTCGTTTCTCATTGTGTTCGACGTTTTTTTTGTGTGTCCTGTACCCATATATGCATGTATATATACATGTAGAGGTAGGTACGTACATATATGTATATATACATATGTTTTATTTATTTATTAATTTATATATATATACATATACCCACACATAAACACACACACACACATATATACATATATATATATATATATGTGTGTGTGTGTGTGTGTATGTGTTTAAAAAACGTAGAGGTAACACACGAGTAAGTAGATATTTATGAAAAAGAAAAACGAAATGCTACTTTTAAAAAATTTTGTACATTTGAATTTCTTTAGTCACTGAACTATTCATCGACACCTGCGTGCCATTAGAAATTCAGCAAATTGACTAATTGGCTTCCTCACAAACTTTCCAAGTTTAATCGCTCGCAGAGAGTGATTGTGTGCTTTTCTTTGCTGTCACTTCTCACAAACGAACCTTTTTTTGACTGAATAGTGACTGTTGCGAGAAATGATTCCTCTCTAAAAATGTCAATATCTGAAGACAGTGGGTAGAGAAAGGTGAAACACGGGTACCCAAGGTTAAAGAATGTCTTCACCTAAATAAGGTGTTTTATCTGTTTAATCCACTTTGACCTTGTCAACCTAAATCAAACGATAGCAAAGGAGATTTTCTGCAAGCAGCTTGAGCGGTCGGTTTAAGTCAGGGCTAGAAAAAGAAAAAAACCAACCATCTTTGATTTCAAGACGAAAGTTGTTCTTCCATCAGAATAATGCTTGGCTACATACAGTAAGGATGACATTCCAAAAGCTGGAGCAGTTTGAATGGGAAACGATGCCCCACCCACCATATTCGCCGGACATTGCCCCCATCTGATTATCATTTATTCTGCAGTCTTCAAAATCATTTGGACAGAAAATATATGAATTCTCTAGATGAGGCCAGAACAGTACTGGAGTAGTATTTTTTGTCACAGACAAGTGAATTTTGGAAGAGGGGTCTTGCAAGTCTACCAGACAGATGGAAGAACATTGTAGAAAATGAAGGAAAGTATATTTTAGTTTGAAAAAGAACTTTATATTAATGTCGAAAAATAAAAGATTTAAAAACCGCATTACCTATGGGATGACTCAATATTACCTCTATGTTATAATTTTATAATTTACCTTTTGATTGCACCGACATAAATGCTCCAGAAATTATCATCTTCAAATTTATTTCAGGATATTGCATTCTTTTTGGTCATTTTAAACAATGATACTAATATTTTTTCGTATACATTTCTTTAACATACTATTGTAAAGAAACTAATACGGAAGATAAATCTATTCTTTAATTGTTTATAAATCGGTACTTCAATTGTAACCTTCTATTTAGTTAATAGCAACGCCTCATTATTCTTAATTTTACCTTTTATTCTCGCCGTCATTTGCCAGTACCCACTTGTACTCCAAGTTATATTTCTTTATATAATGAAACTATATGCCTAATTGTAGCTCTATTGAAATATACTCTTCCACATACAACACAAATTCAATATTTACCTAAAGCCTTCTTTATTAAATGTTATCTCGCATATAAAGGCTATATAGATACGATCTAAATCTTACCTACAATTTATACCTCACTTTATCTAACTGAATGAAAACACGGCTCTTATAAGAATTCCTTTACAATTAGATGCTCGTATCTATTTTCTAAAAGTATGTCAATAATTCAATTAAGCCTCTTGTTGCTATCATTTGAACAAATCGCCAGCAACCATAATTACTTTGTACATAACATTTTCCCCTCTTCTACATTGATTTTCCTCTTGTCTAATATTATTTTTCCTGTATATCCATACATTAATTATATATATATATATATATATATATACCTACATATATCTTCTTACACATCCTAACAGTTATTATTGTATCCCATAATAACAATAATTAATTCTCTTCCTCATAAATTCCAACTGTTGTTAACTACACTTACCTTTACCTTCCTTAATAACCGTCTTTATTTCACGTAACTTGGTTTTCTGTTATCTATACTACTCTCACAATTTTTTATTCATTAACCTCTCGCTTTATAGTTCCCATTTTAGTGTGTTTCATTTCAATAATCATGAACAATTTCCTTCCCCCCATAACTGAAAACAATTTATAAGGCTTCAATTTCGTTATCATCACATTTAAGGGACTATCTACACTTAAAATGTTATAGCTGCAGAATATAATTCCCTCTCTGTACTGTAATCAGGCACCTCTAGTTTATGCATTAATTTGCTTGGATTTATAGCGTTTTTATGTTTACATTTTTATACATCTCCCACCAATAAACCACGAATATTATTTATTTTTAGAAAATGTTTTCGCTGTAGAAACTGTAGTCATGTATATCATTTTTGAGAAATAAATAAAACAAAATAAAATAAACAACGGTCATGAAGAATGAATGTATATGGCTAATCGTAATCACTAATAAAATAACTCAATGTATACGACTCATAATATCCAAATAAATCCGCACAATGTAAGTAAGGGTCTATGCAGTAGTAAACGAGTTTATGATCACGTGGTGTTTTATGTAAATCATCTAAGAGCAATTTGATAAGATATCCAATTAAATCGAGTGGTTTCAGATTCAAGATTATGTTTAAGTTAATTATGTATTAATTTATAAAGCAAATAATTAAAGATGATGCTATAAATATATGGATTAAATCAAACTTATTCGCTAATATTTCTAGGCTACCATCACAAATACTTTCATAACTAAGAATTTTGCTCTGTCAATAAATAAGTATTCTGTAGTGCACAAGAAATACATTTTCCTTATTTAATATTTATTACATTTCAACACTTGGTTTGGTTATCCTTAATTTATAACTGGACGAAATGAATTAGTGTCCAATTTTCAGTATTATGCATGTCTTCTCTTTTGAAATCCCCTCAATAGAGGTCTCTTATAGTCTAAGAATTAGAAAAAAAGTTCGTTATGGCATTGATTCTGAAAGAAAGCGTATGCATGTAATGTATGTATGTATATGTATATATATATATATATATATATAATATATATATATATATATATATATATATATATATATATACGAGTGATTAGGCAAACGAAAGAAGAGCACTCAACACATTTTTGGGGAGTTATATGTATGGTATACACACACACACACACAGAGAGAGGCTGCAGTGAATAAACTGTCAGCTAAATTACGCAAAAACGAAAGTAACACTGACAGTTCATTTTGACAGATATATTTACCAAAATTGCATAAAGAAATCTTGAAATACTAAAAAGAAAATTTAGTCATTAAAATGAACATTGGCTTCAACCACACCCTCCAGACAACTTCACAATTTCCTGCAACTCTTCTGGACGGTCTCCTTATTTAAGGTAGTGAATACTGTCATAATCCTTGCCTTGAGTTCATCTTTGGTGTTACAAGGAGTTTTGTTGGTTTTTCGCTTAACTGCGCCCCACGCATAATAATCAAGGTGGTTGCAGTCTGGGGAATTAGGTGGCCAGATTTTAGGGCTGATGTTGTCTCAGAAATTGTCTGATAGCCATGAGTTCTACTGTTTGTGTGTGGCATGGTACAGAGTCTTGTTGCTAGGCGTGGGATCTTCCAGCCGCAACCCTCTTCATACAAGGCAGCATTACCTCCTCCAGGCACTGAAGCCATGTGGGAAGATGAATGGAGGCATAACGTCGCCATTACTAGTGATCACGCCAAACACCATGATGTTGACTGGATGTTTGATTTTTATCACTCTCGTTACATGGCTTTAGATTGCACTGTTCTCAGATTAACACCCAAACTCTGAAATGTTCGTATTGGAGTTTCCGATGCGTGTCGTTTTCAGATTTCTGGTGAATTGCGTCATAATGCTGTTTTTCTCACTGCCTAACCGAACCTTACTGTGTAGTAGGGTCAAAATCAAACAATGCGCATTCACAAAATGATAAATATTAGACAGAAAAAATATTAGACAGAAATAAAGAAAATCAATACAGTCATTTTTAAAAGATTTAAACGAAGTTCAGTTAGATAGCATTAATAGTTTCATAAAAGAATTGATAGCAATTAAATACAAAAAAAATGAGTTGACAATAAAAGAACTAATAAAATGAAATAGAATGGTGTAACAGTAAATTAGACAAAGAACATAATTAATAGGTACTAATGATATTTGCAGTAAAATGTTAAGTAGTTAGTTTGTTATAAATACTTACCTTCAAAAGTCAATTATATAAAAAAATAATAAATGGCGTGACTGAGCTTGATTATTGGGACTGCTTTAAAGCATTGAAACTCTGTTCGATCCAACGCTAATGTGAACACAATATCCTTTGTCCGATGTGATGAATATACTGTCAGCATTGCCTAAACGACCATAACATCAAGTTTACAAGTCACCCAAAGCTAGGATCCTGCACCATCCTCCCCTACACAAATCAATCTCGCAACAGATAACCACACTGAAATACATTTACTTTACTTCAGCGGACCCTGCTCTATGCAATTATTATCTCAAAACCAATAAAAAAAGAAGAGTCCATAAGCTTCAAATGATATCTGAATAAATTTCTTCAAAGAATATCAGACTAGTCCTCTTTACCTAGCTCTATCTCATCCAACATTTCCATATTCCAATGTACCAAGCTACCACAAAGCTAGACTTTAAAATCATTTAACTGATTCTATTTGAAGAATCTGTCAAGTTAGAGATAGCGTGGTCTAATTTTGTCCGAAACCTAAGTTTATGTTTTTTTTGGGGGGGAGGGGGGCGGTTCAGAATTATTTTTATATCTGATTGCTGCTCAGGAATTAAATTCGTTTATTTCAGTATTATTTAAACCTTATTCAATTGAGCTGCAACCGACTTTCTATTGCAATATTTTTCTGGCCTCACCACCTGTCTCCTCCCTTCTCTCTTCCACAGTTCCTTCTTCGATTAGCTTATTTTTCATCAAAACAATTTCAACTAACAACATATTTTCCTTCCTTTATTCATGTTTTTATTGGGTTCGTTACTCTAACACGTGTTCTTTATTTCTTTCTCTTTGTCTAGAGATATCTCTTTCACAATATAACGATAGAATAGCAGCTTCAAACCAATATCTACACCTGAAAACGGTTTTTAAATTTCGTATGTATCAAAAATTTAAATATCAACTACTTCAGAACACCCTCACAATGTGGAACTTACTGAAAATAGCTTTTTGCTGAATGTAGATCCGAAGGAATTCTCTTCTCTCTTCTTTTCACGATTACAACGTTAATTACGACTGATGAAGAAAAAAGAAACAAAGCGGAGAAAACCACGCATTCTTTGAATTTCTTTCAGAATTAATTATTTTTCATCTGTAAGAAATGTCTCGGTTCATAAATTGTTAAATTAACATGCGCCAAGTTGTTATACTGAGGATTTCTTTAAAAAATGAAATAGTGCTATGCCTGATTACCACTGACTAGTAATACACATAGACATACAGACAAACACACACATACATCTATTAACATAAATACTACATACAGAGAAAAAGTGAAAGACAATATATCGATACATGAATATCAGATATCGAAATATTCAAATGGATTTCCTGCCCATTAGATGATCGACTAAATCTCTATAGGTGGTGACACAGTAAAGCTACAGTCCAATGACTGAAACCGGTAAAAGAATCTTTCTATAATAATAAAGCAGGAAAATAAGATTGTTCAGAATTAGTTTTACATCTAGTTTATTTCATTTATGCTGACAGAATTAATTTTCGTTATAGATATGAGATTTAACCTTTGCCCGAATTATCGTCTACATTACAGCTGTTTTATCTGTACCTTCATTTCATGAATGTGGAACATATTGAGATTATGGAAAAGAAATCAAATGTGATAAATGCTATTTATTTCTATATTTATTATTCTATTGATGTGGAAGAGATAAAAGGCAAAGTGAAAATGATCAAGACTTAAACAAAGAAACAAACAGAACATATAATATACATTCATACATACATACATACATACATACATACATACATACATACATACATACATATATACATACATACATACATACATACATACAAACACAGAAGTACACATGCATACGCATATATATATATATGTATATATATATATACAAGCGCATATACGTATGTATGTGAGTAGGTATATGTATGTGTCTGTTTATATTTATGCACACACGCACACTCATACACACACCCACACACACTCACACATATATCATATTGGAATGTTGATGACGTGTGCGGATTCTTGTTGAAAGCTGTGAAGGCAAATGTTGTATCTACATTGATCCAAATTCAAACATTATTTGTGAATTCTCCACGGCCTAATGTAAGAATAGTTACTGTAATGTTCTGAAGAAATATATTTATGTATTGGAAAGTTAGAAAGTGGTTGAGATACATTCAGATAGATTGTAATATCTACTATCAATTATTGATATCTTAACATTAATGCACAACCATATCTTTGTAGTGAATGGTACAGTCACTTCAACGGCCACGCAAACGCTTGCACAATCCTCCCCGAAAGGATGAAAGATTCAGTTATCTTTGCCATGATATGGTCTCAGAATACTTAAAGGAACGTAACTAAATACCACAAAGTATTTGGTTGGGGAAATCTATATTTCGGTGACTAAACTATCCTACAACATTGTAATATTGAATATGAAAGTCTTTCATTTTATATTTGCGATTTTGTCACAGATATTCCGTGCAACGAGTTGGCAGGAAAAGACGAGAGCACAAAACTAAATCTTTAACGATATTTGAAATTTGTCCTTCCCTGTTAACACAAATCCTGTCCCAACTTGTCTTTACATCTTATTTCTTTAAGATCAATAAGTTGCTTTAACTTCAAAAGCATGATTTCAGATTTAAAAAAAAACTGATCGAGCACATGCAAGAGGCAATTTATTTTATATAATTTTTACAGTTTTTCTTTACTTAGTTTTTAAAGCAAATAAATGAAATAAATAATCCTAGAACTCTGAATAATTTAAATGTAAAGTATTCGATTCAATTGGCATGTATTTTCCTGCTTTTATTTTTCTTATGTAATCATAGATAGCTTCAGGACGAGACTGACACATTTTAAGAAAATGTGTCAGTGTAAAAGTGTCGTTACTGGTGTTAAAATATATCATCAATGTCTGGCATAATTTTACTGTAGAACTGGCCATAAAACTGGGACGATCTAATGTTGTGTCAGTACTGATTTGAGTTGTGCACAGATAATCTTGTCTGATCAATATTGTTTGAGTAACATCAATTTAAAGCTAGTAATTAAATACAGCTACCTGAAATTTAGCAAAATTTGTTTTTGTTGTCTTCTATTTTTTTATGAAACAGACAACATCCAGCTTTTTACTATATCCATTACGACAAAAAATCTTTTGCACTATCCATTATCCATTAGAAAAAAATTCAGCTTTTCAAGTGAACTTTAAATTATAACCTCTAGTGTCACAGCTGGTTAGATAGAATAACACACTGCTAACAAAGTGTTGATAGTTTTGGGTGATGTCCCAGACACTGTATCGTGTCATTAGTTAAGACACTTCACATGTAGACGATATTCAGTTAATTATAAATGTAATGTAGTTTAGTCCGAAATGAAAATGTCTACGATCTAGAAGGTTCTAGCCACGACCATCCTGTCTTTCTTTTTAAGAATTGTATATCAAATGTTATATTGACTAGTGTAGTCCTCGTTACCATATCTTTCTAAGTGGATAGGATGTGAATCAGGGAAAATGTGGCTGCTATGCTTCGTAGGTAGACTGACCTTATGGAGCAACCGTTCTTGGTTGGAGATGAACGCGTGTACTATGTGTCGGTAACATGGTAACGTTTTACGTTTGTAAACGAAAAGGCCGCAGCATAATTTCTTTGCTTGCAGCAATAAGTTCAAAATCTAACTCGAGGAGAAAATTAATCCAAAACACATTAATGTAATTCGATTTCATATACCAAGAGCTCTGTTTCATTTTGTCTTCATATTGTTGGGTATCCAGCGAATACCTACCTATAAAACATTTACACTTTAACTCCGATAAAGACAAGAATGTCTTTTAATCTTCCTCAAAAACTATTAAGTATATTTGTGTATAGCTATGTATCGGTGTTTACGACAGAAATATATCTTCTATTAGGTCATCAAGTATGAAGTTTGACAATCTTTATTTTTTGTTAGAAAAGCTGACACATCTATTTCTTTATTCTAACTCATTTTGCACTTTATAAAATATCTATAAATCTTTTTGTTTTGTTTTGTTTTGCTCTTTTTCCTTTGGAGATGGATAAGTCGGGCATTCGTACAGTTTTGAAATATGAGTTCTTTCCTGGAAAAACAGCATCACAGACAGCTCAGAGTATTAATGGAGTATTTCATTCTAATGTTATTACACAGCAGACACTATCAAATTGGTTTGCAAAATTTCGTTCTTGTAACTTTGACCTCACAAATGAGCAACGCGGTCGACCAGAAACAAAGGTGGATAATGACGAACTGAAAACCACCGTCGAGCCAGATTAATTTCAAAGTGCCTGTGAATTATCGTTGTTTGGTGTTTGCAAGCAAACAATATTGACTCATCTAGTTCAAATCGGTAAAGTGAAAAATTTGGATAAGTGGGTTCCACATGAACTCAATGAAAATCAGAAACAGAAACGTTTGGAAGTCTGCATTATGCTACATTCTCGTAAAAAAAATGAATAATTTTTTAATCGAATTGCAACATGTGATAAGAAATGGATCCAATACAACCACAAACGTTCAGCACAATGGTTGAACAAAGACAAGCCACCAAAACACATTCCAAGAAGTAAAATTTACCAAAAGAAGCTGATGGTGTGTTTAATGGTCTGACATAGGTACGATTCACTATGATTTCATTAAACCTGGCTCATTAATCACGGCCGAAGTATACTACAGCCAGCTGGACTAAATGATGCAGAAACTTACCAAAGCAGCCTAGATTAGTCAACAGATCCACTCCTAATTTTATTGCATGACAACGCCAAACCACATTGCAAAAATGACATTGGCGAAACTACACGAGTTGGAGTTGGAAGTTCTCCAGCATCAACCATACTCACCTGATCATGCCCCCACTGACTACTATTTATTCCAGAATTTGGATAACATTTTGATAGGAAAAGAATTTAATTTCGACGATGCTGTTAAACAGGCCTTCCAAGATTTTATTGACTCTAGATTGCCAAGCTTTTACAGCTCCGGGTTGGACAAGCTACTGTTGAAATGGCAAAAGTGTATTGACAATATGGGTGCTTACTTTGATGAATACAACTATTCCTTGTATTTATAAAACATTAGCAAACTTTTATTTCTTTTCTACAAATTTAATACTTGAGGACTATAGGCACAATGCCTGAAATATCGGGAAAAGGGGCTGATCAACTATATCGACACCGGTGTTCAACTGGTACTTATTTTATCAACCCCGAAAAGATTAAAAACAAAGTTGACTACGACGGCAATGTTAGTATTGGAGCGTCCGGTGCGAATGCCAAGCAGCACAGCATGCCGTTTCCAAATTTCTGGCAGAGGGAATTGCGTCGTAATGCTGCTTTTCTCACAGACGGTGGTCAACTGACCTTACAATACTGTGTAGTAGACAAAATCAAAAGCAAATAATGCGTACGTGCAAACAAAATGAAAAATATAAAATGATGACAATTTACCCATCGCACTCTGTATAAATGTGTGCATATGCTACTTGTGTAAATCTAATTGGTGGCAAAAATTAGGTTTATATGAACTAAGTCATTCTACGATGGGCTGATAAAAAGAAAAACAGAAATGTCTATCTAGCGATGTCTGGATTTCCTATCAGAATAATAAGGTATGGCTACATCTGAAGATTATATCTTTTCTCTAGCGTTCTTAACACGATGCAGAACCTCGCCACCTTAGGGGGCAACCAATCAATATAGCGACCGACCACCACGTTTTTAAACAATCAATAGAAATTGTTTCAATGCAGGAACACATATAACGGTTGTACCTAAGAATAACAGAATGATTTTATGAAACAACTTGACCCTGTGCAGTACAAGCCGAGGAATTAAAGATCAAAGATCCTATCCTGAGTTACCAATGTTGTAATCCTTAAGGTACACTACATTAGGAAACAGAACGGTATTCTGAACTGAAGAAATATTAGATTCGTGGGAAAAAAAATTAGTATCTCAGGATAGTAATGATGAGTATGCATTACTAACTCACAATTTACTTAATTTTTTCTGAATTATTTCAATCAATCTATTTAGTTTCTGTCAATTTCTTCACTTTACTCAACTTACCTAGTTTATCGTTTGAAGAAAACGTTGTGTTGTCGCCTAGATATTAAAACTTGAGCAATCAGCAAGTCTTCCAATTGATATTTATTTGTTAATTTAATTTTTGTATTGCGGCAGTGTCAAACTTTTCATCATATGTATTTATCTGTGGCAGATACGCTTACTCGTTTAAATAATACTCCATGCAAACATGCCTGTCTATAGCAATTACAGACTCACAATTAATATTTTTCTACTGAAGGATATTGCGTTGCGGAGAGTTTTAGTATGTGAAACTTTTCAGCTATGCAAATTCTACACCTACACAAACCGCTGGAATATAAGGTAGTTCTGCCAATAAGATTTTGCAAGTCATCATAGAAAAAAGTGTAATGCTATTGGTCTTTTAGAGTCAACATAAATCCGGTTGAAAAAGTTGATTTTTTCATGTTCCTGTACCTAAAGAAGTACAGACATTGACTGTAACGCCTTTTAAAACCGTCAAAAGTAAATCCATTTTAGTCTCTCTTGATACTAAATTGTGAAATTTGTGCTTGATACACAGTTTTTTGGAAAGACAATATCTTCTGGGCAAACAAGTAATTTGATTTTGGCGGATGTAAGATGGCTGCTGAAGATTGATGGTGGACGCGATGTTACCCAGAGAAGAATAGCTAAACTTAGTGTATATATTAAATAGCTTATGGTATTTGTGCATTGGCGAGAAGCGATGCCCAGCGTTATAGGAAATTCCTGGTTATATTCGCGAGAATATTTGAATTGTGAGTGAGCTTAAACCAGATGACGTTTTTTTTAAATATCCTCTCATTTGTAGGTATTCCTTCGTTAAACTAGCTCCCTACTGAAACCATTCCTGTCTAATGCTTCATTACAAAATAGGGCTGCAATAACATTTCTTATTGTACTTGGGGTGGTTGGAATCTTTTGTGAACCTATAGTCTTTCGTTTTGCTTTATAATTAGGTTGCATACCCATGTTATTTTCTGAAGTAGTATCTAGAAAGTTAGCTATTATACGCTTGTAATAATAGTATATTTATGGCAAACTACTTGAATATGTCTGTCAAATCGTTCCTAGACTTTTCAACGCTTACGGCGATTGAGATTGCTAGGTCATCGTTTCTGTATAGATAAGAGCTATATTAAGAGTTTCGGTTTCTAACACCAACGTCTCAAAATCATTCACTTAATCTTTGTTACCATTCCTTTTTGGAAATGGCAAACAGTAGAATATTCCCCTTTCTCGAGACAATTGGACTTGCCATGTCATAATATCACTATACTAATGTCTAGGTTGTTCATCATGATGCATTATTGTCCGAAGTACAACGCTTTCAGGAGGAGAGATTTGAATGTAGCTGGTTAAAAGTTCACCATATCGAAGCTGTAATATTTTCAATGGCAATGAATCAAAACCACAGACACTGCAGTTTGATTTAATCAATTCACACATTTCATTTTTAGGTTAATGGAATCAATGATGCGTTTACTGACTATTCGTAAACTATTCGGGGCGTTTTTTTTGGGGGGGGGTGATGTAATTGTTTATCTTATACTTGGAGCTGACGAAAGAGTATATATTATAATCCGTATGACTAATGAGAGGTTGTCTACGTTATCTTCCCACTGAGCGGTAGTTTACAAGGCCATTTTTTCTGGTTGTATGACTAATTCCTTTAATACAGTTTTGTAGTATATATTGATGATAAAGTATGTTGAAAGACTACTGTTTTTATATCTCGATAATGCTGCTTGCGAAAACTTAGTGTACTTTCGATGCTAATTCATTTAAGATCTTTGTCTTTGCTATACAAGAAAGATCGCTGATGGATTGTCTTAAGTACGTCAAAAATTGTTCGTCATACTTTTCAAAGACTTTCGAAGTCGGATACGAATTGTTCTGTTTTTGATTTTGTGATTTATACGTACATGTCTGCAGATGGTCCCTAAATCACTTACACCACTTAACGATAACCAGACGAACAGCAAAGGTTTCACTATTTACGACCTGAAGATACATTATAATCAATAACTGCACACATTTCGGTCGAAGAACAGAGAAACTTTCTTAAACGATTTATCTGAAGGCTCAAGATTCAATGTCAACACTACCTTGAAAGAACTATATAAGATTATTTCAGTTTCTGAGCTGATTAAAAAGCTTTCGACTTTGTTCATATGATGAGAAGGAAATTATGAAACTATCCGCAATAGATTTCAGCAGAAAGTATTGGATTGAACAGCACCTTGATGGGTGTAAACGACGAAATCAGCTCTAGCGTTTATTCTAAATCTGCTAATTATCCTATCGATCCCAAGTGTCAAACCGGGAATATAAACAAATCAATGTCGGTTGTTAAATAGTGAAAGATAAACAAACAATGCAACACAAACACGTGCATTCATATATATGAGTGTATCTGTGTGTATAGTTGAATGAATATATGAATATGTGTGTGACACATGCCTCTCTCTCTCTCTCTCTCTCTCTCATTATATATATATATTATATATATATATATATATATATATAGATAGATAGATAGATAGATAGATAGATAGATAGATAGATAGATAGATAGATAGATGAATTAGAAAAAAAAACGCCTTTTATCAATTCAGTAATGAACTAACTAAATTGTACCATATAGAAAAAAAAATTACATCTTATTGAAATTTTCTCTATAAGTTTAGAATAATAAATCCCTAATATTATATATATACATACATACATACACATACGCACACACACACACACACACACACCACACACACACACACACACACACACACATATATATATATATATGAATAGAAGGAGAGAGTAAAAGTGACAGACAGACAGATAAACAGACGGACAGACAGACTATCAGACAGTCCAAACAGACGGTTAGCCAGAAGTAATAGGCTCTGCACATTGTCACTAAACCAAATTCTCTCACAGCTCATCTATCATCACTGGCCTACAGTAGAAAACGTCCAATGTGTCGTGTAACGGAACAGAACACGAAATAATTTGATTACAAAGAGAGCTTTTGCCTATTACGTGCTTATGTCATATATGTTAGAGTGATATTTATGGTACGTATAATTTTCAACAAATAAAGAGAATTCGATAAACAGAAAATTCAGTACGCTAAAATCGAAAATTTGCTTTTGGTTTGATGACTTCCATGCGATAAAACCAAATATTAAACTGTTATTCAGTACAATCAGCATGTTGCGACGCCAGACTAAACGAGACCTTCTGTATCCAGAATACTGTAAAAAGACCTATATAAACACAAATATATATACGTGTGTGTGTATGTGTGTTTGTGAGTGTATTTCATAATTTCATAAATTCAATAACAGAAAAATTATACCGACGTATAATCACAAAATCACACAGAGTAAACTTTGTTATATATATATATATATATATATATTTAGTGTAATAAATAAAATATATGCATACATTCAAACATATATGTACGTACCGACATCTACATGTATATATACATGCATATATAAATATATATACGTGAGTACAGGACACCACAACTAGACGTAGAACTCGACGAAAAACGAAAACGGACAGCCATTTTTTTACAACAAAACAACAGAGACGAAACGAAAACGGGAAGACATTATTTTTTACAACAGAAAAACAAGGTACAGGACACACCACACAAGGAAAAAATCCCCAATCATTAGCTGTCACTAGCAGACTCAAGCGTGTTTCGAAGGCAAGACAGGACACGACTCGTCAATAAACTAGGCCTTCCTGCGAGAGAATTAAAATAAAATAACCTCGCAGAGGGGTAAAACGAACACACAAAAATGTAACACAAACGGGACGTAACAATAGAACTGCACAATAAAATACAAGATAAAAATACAAAATTAAAAGTACATGTACAAGAAAATGCAAAACGAGAGATAAAATACAATAAGAGAAATCAAAATAAACAAGAAAACAAACGAAAAAAACAAACTAAACTAAGGCCTTTGCTCTGGCTGGGACGAAAGAGGTACTGAGGAAAAACATGACCTTACGGCCTGAAAGCAACGTGCAAAAGAATTAGCAGTGACGAAAGTGCGGAGTAGTGTGTGTGAGAGAGAGAGAGAGATAGATAGAGGAAGACACGCGGCTGAGAGAAGAATGAGGAAGAGGGAGAGAAAGAGGGGAAGGTAAAGCAAAGGGAGAGAATTTCGCGTCATAATTATATTATAAAACAATACTGGTAGGAAAAAAGAGACGGAACGAAGCGAAAATTCGAAACGGACCACGACGCAAGGCGCTGTTAGAAATAGTGTAATAAATAAAATATATGCATACATTCAAACATATATGTACGTACCGACATCTACATGTATATATACATGCATATATAAATATATATAAGTGAGTACAGGACACCACAACTAGACGTAGAATTCGACGAAAAACGAAAACGGACAGCCATTCTTTTACAACAAAACAACAGAGACGAAACGAAAACGGGAAAACATTATTTTTTACAACAGAAAAACAAGGTACAGGACACACCATACAAGGAAAAAATCCCCAATCATTAGCTGTCACTAGCAGACTCAAGCGTGTTTCGAAGGCAAGACAGGACACGACTCGTCAATAAACTAAGCCTTCCTGCGAGAAAATTAAAATAAAATAACCTCGCAGAGGGGTAAAACAAGCACGAAAAAATGTAACACAAACGGGACGTAACAATAGAACTGCACAATAAAATACAAGATAAAAAATTTTTTTTAAATAATGTTTTCCCGTTTTCGTTTCGTCTCTGTTGTTTTGTTGTAAAAAAATGGCTGTCCGTCTTCGTTTTTCGTCGAATTCTACGTCTAGTTGTGGTGTCCTGTACTCACGTATATATATTTATATATGCATGTATATATACATGTAGATGTCGGTACGTACATATATGATTGTATGTATGCATATATTTTATTTATTACACTATTGTCTAACAGCGCTTCGCGTCGTGGTTCGTTTCAAATTTTCGAAATTTCGAATTTTCGCTTCGTTCCGTCTCTTTTTTTCCCCCAGTATTGTTTTATTATATATATATATATATATATATATATATAATATATATATATATATATATATATATGAATATACGCATATATACATATATGTACATACCTAGATATCTATGTATATATGCATGCATATATGGGTATAGGACATAAAAACGTAGACAGAATGAGAAACGATACATGCAACATAAAGAACATTCCCTTCATCAGTTGTCCCCTGTTTTATCTACTCCGCGTCGAAGGTAAGGACAAGACGCGACTTCATTAAAACAGTCCTTCCCGCAAAGCAAATTAAATAAAATTTGGGATTTCTTGTGGAGGGTGAAAGTGGTAACAAAAACAGGACAGTGAGAAAAGGCGCAGGAGTGGCTGTGTGGTAATTGGCTTGCTTACCAACCACATGGTTCTGGATTTAGTCCCACTACATAGCACATCGGGCAAGTAACTTCTACTATAGTCTTGCGCCGACCAAAACCTTGTGAGTGGATTTAATACACAAAATCCAAAAGAAACCCACCATATATGTGTATGTGTGTGTGTCTTTCTGTCTGTGTTTGTTTCCCCAGCCATCGCTTGACAACCGATGCTGGTGTGTTTACCTCCCCGTAACTTAGCGGTTCGGCAAAAGAGACCGAAAGAATAAGTACAGGGGTACAAAGAATAAATCCTGGGATCGTTTTGTTCGATTAAAGGCGGTGCTACATCATGGCCGTAGTCAAATTACTGAAACTAGTAAAAGAAATATATATATATATATATATATATATATTGATTGTAATGGTAAGACAACATATGAATGAAAGAGACTTCAATATTATGTAAATAGGGGAATTTATCTGTAATATAATATGTGACAATTATTCGGTTGCTATAACAAGACTCCGAGTTTCGGATGTCGGGGCGGAAACCTGCTCCGGCATCTCTTCAGTTACCGAGGTAGGCCTCGATAATTGTCACATATTATATTACAGATGCACACACACACACACACACGCACACACAAACACACACATACATATATATATATATATATATATATATATATATATACATATATGAATTTAAAGTGGCTGTAAGACAAAGTATGGAAACCAGGAAGCATGTTCTTCATTTCCTGTAAATGTGTGTGTGTGTGTGCGCGCGTGTGTGTGTACATCAACATACAGGAAGTTTCTCGAATAGAAAGTGTGCGAAAAAATAAAAATCAAGTGATTCACATATAAATACAAAGCGAACCAACAGTTATTTTCTTATATGAACGTACTTTTGACGTGGGCATGTAAGCATGAATGTGATTATGCCAACAAAATTTTAGCTAACCACAGCCATAGCAACAATAGATGCTAAAATAATAATAGCAATAATAATAATAATAATAATAATAATAATAATAATAATAATAATAATAATAATAATAATAATAATAATAATAATAATAATAATGATATTAATAATAACAACAAAAACAACGACTCCATAAATAACGATGATAACTCTTGAATAAGCAGTACAAATATTATGATAGTCAGAAACTATATTATATTCAGTAGGTCAAGCTGTTTTGGAGTATCAACCAAGAGAAATCAAGAGTAAAAATGAAAATTGCATTTATAATAGCAAATGTATATAAATGTGTGTTGTGGGGGGGGGGCGTACCTGTATGTACATATGGATGTTTGCATGAAAGTATATGAATAGGTTTTTATATTTATGTATGTCTTTATATAAGCATGTGTGTATCTGTGTATATGTGTATGTCTATATAGATATAGAGATATTTATATATATGTATGTATGTATATATATTTGTGTGCATATATATATGTATATATTTGTATATATACACGTATACACACATATATATATATATGTATATACATACAGATATACATACGTAAAGCACACATAAACACACAGTCGAAGCATGTGTGTGTCTGTGTATATGTGTATGTCTATATAGATATAGAGATATTTATATATATGTATGTATGTATATATATTTGTGTGCATATATATATATGTATATATTTGTATATATACACGTATACACACATATATATATATGTATATACATACAGATATACATACGTAAAGCACACATAAACACACAGTCGAAGCATGTGTGTGTCTGTGTATATGTGTATGTCTATATAGATATAGAGATATTTATATATATGTATGTATGTATATATATTTGTGTGCATATATATATGTATATATTTGTATATATACACGTATACACACACATATATATATATGTATATACATACAGATATACATACGTAAAGCACACATAAACACACAGTCGAAGCATGTGTGTGTCTGTGTATATGTGTATGTCTATATAGATATAGAGATATTATATATATGTATGTATGTATATATATTTGTGTGCATATATATATATATGTATATACATACAGATACATACGTAAAGCACACATAAACACACAGTCGAAGCATGTGTGTGTCTGTGTATATGTATATGTCTATATAGATATAGAGATATTATATATATGTATATATTTGTATATATACACGTATACACATATATATATATGTATGTATATATATTTGTGTGCATATATATGTATATATTTGTATATACACGTATACACATATATATATATATATGTATATACATACAGATATACATACGTAAAGCACACATAAACACACAGTCGAAGCATGTGTGTGTCTGTGTATATGTGTATGTCTATATAGATATAGAGATTTTATATATATGTATGTATGTATATATATTTGTGTGCATATATATATATATGTATATATTTGTATATATACACGTATACACACACATATATATATATGTATATACATACAGATATACATACGTAAAGCACACATAAACACACAGTCGAAGCATGTGTGTGTCTGTGTATATGTGTATGTCTATATAGATATAGAGATATTTATATATATGTATGTATGTATATATATTTGTGTGCATATATATATATGTATATATTTGTATATATACACGTATACACACACATATATATATGTATATACATACAGATATACATACGTAAAGCACACATAAACACACAGTCGGATCTCGTACACCTGAAAGTGATAATGCATTTACAGAAATATGTGTTGGATAAGGCTTTCAACACACCAGCTGAGGAAAGAGTGCATACTGCTGCTAAGATTGTGCAATTAGCTGTTAATAATGCACTTGAAACTCAAGAAGCATATTCTATATTAGTAAATCATGATAAACTAATACAAAATGCAAATAAAAATATCTAAAAAGATATAGAGAGTCTAACGAGT
Organism: Octopus sinensis; assembly: GCF_006345805.1. Taxonomy (NCBI): domain Eukaryota; kingdom Metazoa; phylum Mollusca; class Cephalopoda; order Octopoda; family Octopodidae; genus Octopus; species Octopus sinensis. Next base: position 47,461,340 of record NC_043000.1, read on the forward strand.
AATGACTATAAAACAAATTACTAGAGGACAAAAAATAAATTAACCAAAAAAAAGCAACGAAGAGAATAAGATCATGTTTCAACTGTTGTTGATATGTAAAAGTAAAAAAAAAACATAAATTAGATGTCTTGAATAACATACACTTATTATTGAGACTCGAAAAGAACTTGTGAAATGTATTTCCTCTTCGAGTAGTGAAAATGTTAAAAATGAATCTATATTTTAACTTCCCTTCTTTTCTTGATTCTCTTTTCTTCACTTTTATATAAATGTGTGCTTGTGTTCATGAGCGTGTATTATATATACACATACGAAGGCGACGAGCAGGCAGAAGCGTTAACATGCCGAGCGAAATGCGTAGCCGTATTTCGTCTGCCGTTACGTTCTGTGTTCAAATTCCCCCGAGGTCGACTTTGCCCTTCATCCTTTCGGAGTCGATTAAATAAGTACCAGTTACGCACTGGGGTCGATATAATCGACTTAATACGTTTGTCTGTCCTTGTTTGTCCTCTCTGTGTTTAGCTCCTTGTGAGTAGTAAAGAAATAGGTATTTCATCTGTCTTTATGTTCTGAGTTCAAACTCCGCCGAGGTCGACTTTGCCTTTCATCATTTCGGGGTCGATTAAATAAGTACCAGTTACGCACTGGGGTCGATATAATAGACTTAATCCGTGTGTTTGTCCTTGTTTATCCTTTCAGTGTTTAGCACCTTGTGGGTAGTAAAGAAATTGGTATTTCGTCTGCCGCTACATTCTGAGTTACAATTCCGCTGAGGTCAACTTTACCTTTCATCCTTTCGGGGTCGATAAATTAAGTACCAGTTAAGCACTGGGGTCGATGTAATCGACTTAAACCCTTTGTCTGTCCTTGCTTGTCCCCTCTACATTCAGCCCCTTCGTGGCAATAAAGAAATAAGGAATCGTCAGCGTGCTGAACGAAATGCTCAGCAGTATTTCGCCCGTTGCTACGTTCTGAGTTCAAGTTCCGCCGAGGTCGACTTTACCTTTCATCCTTTCGGAGTTGATTAAATAAGTACCAGTCACGCATTGGAGTCGATGTAATCGACTGGTCCCTTCCCTCAAAATGTCCGGCCTAGTGCCTATAGTAGAAATGATTACACACACACGCACGCACACACGCACATACATACATATGAAGTACATTTCTGTCATTAAAGCGATCGACAGATAGATAGTATATATTTTTTAAATTGTGGTCGAGACATTGTCTTGCGTTATGCAACCATAATATACTAAAATAATAGACTCTCCCGTCGAGGACGATGCATAAGTGTTCACATATATATATTTCGTTTGGGGATTTGGTCTGCAAGATTCTTTATGTGAGTTCGAGTGTCTGGGGAGAATCATTCTCTTTTGGTGTCTTATGATTTAACACGCTCACCGGTAAAATTTCCACTTATTTTCGTTGCGTCTTGCAACCTTTTCAATAATTTTGACTCTGTCCGTTACTCACACTGCGTTCCTTTTTGTTTGCTTGTGCGCATGTGTGTGGGTCAATGTGTGCGTGTGCCTATACATGCATGTATGTATGTTTGTATGTATGTATGTATGTATGTATGTATGTATGTATGTATGTATGTATGTATGCACGTATTTATGTACGTATGCATGTGTGTATGCATGATTGTATGTGTGCATATGTGTCTATTTATGTGTGTACATTTCTCTGTATGTATGTATTCTGCATATTCGTGTTTTTGCATGTCCGTCTGTGTGTGTGGTTTGCAATTATGTACCATATTTGTATGAATTGATGTGCATCTCCATATGTGTGGACGTGTGTCTCCATATGTGTCCTTGTGTGAAGTAAAGTGTGTGTATATATGGCCATGTGTTTCGGTCTTCATTTGCGTATGTGTGATAGTTTGTCCATATAACATATGTAAGTATCCGTCTGTATGTTGATCTGTTTACTTCCATATCTATATGCTTACATACATGTTCATATACATATATATATATATTCATACACCCACCCACACACACATACATACACCTATCTACATATATACATACACCCACACACACACACATACATCTATCTACATAACAGCCCACTAACTATTCTACTCTACCTGTGTAAACTGTGGGTATGGGAGTATGATATCTACTATGTATATTTCCTATTTAGTATTGGGGAAGTTTCATTTATGAGGGTGTACTCCCGTATTTGTCTGAATGTTGGGCCCTTTGGGTGCATAGATAAGATACGGATGTCAAGTTGACCCAGGTTACCTCCATATTGTTCCTTGGCATGTTGGTAGAGTATGGAGGACTGTCATTTAGTCGTTCCGCAATGCTCCTAGAGGTCTCTCCTATGTATGTCATATTCATGTCTTTACAAGCACCTTCTATGCATCTTATGGTGTAAACTACATTTCGAGTTCTACAGTTAATACAGGGCTAATCTTACATGCCATGCAATTATCTTTGGTGCATATGGTATTCTCAAAAGGGTGCGTCCTACATAGTTGTGATCTGACGGAGTTCCCTGGCTTTTCAACAATCTTAATGTTGAGTATGGTCTCTTTCAGAGCTTTCCTAAACCTACGAGCTAGTTCTCCATGGGCTGTGGCCTCTACAAACATCACTCCTTGATATTTGTCGGTTTTAAACCTCGTGTTCACCCTGTTTGTTTTGTCACAAGTTCTTTGTATCCTATTCCAGTGGTTGTTTCTATATATATATATATATATATATATATATATATATATGGACCTTGAACTCACAAGAGTAAACAAGAGAGACAGAGAAAGGCAGAAACAAGGAAAATGCCACTTATATTTGAACACTATACAAATATTCTTTTAAAAAAACTTTTCTTTTCATTTTTCTAAATTTAATTATTTAATAGTTACAGTTGAAAAGGTCTCAAATAACCGAAACCGGTACTGAAATTTTCTTTATGAAATTATTTTAGCATTTTCTATCTTGACTTGTTTTTTCATGTATATATATATATATATATATATATATATATATATATATATATATATATATATGTATGTATGTATGTATATATATACACAAGGTAAGCTTATTTCAGTTTCTGATTGCCAAATCCAATCAGAAGCCATTGGTCGGTCAGAGTCTACAATAGAAGACACTTGCCCTACGTGTCACGCAGTCGGTCCGAACCTGGAATCATCTGGTAGAAAATCTAGCTTCTTACCACACAGCTATGCTTACCTTTATGATGATACATTTTTGGATACATGTTCTAGAAAATAAAATTTTAAAGTACTATTTTGTTATAACAGTAATTATGTGATGAAGTTCGTATAAGATATTTTAAGAACGTTTTGTATTTACTATGCATTATTTACAAAGCTGTATTACGAATGTACTTCGTTGCATTTAATTATTAGATAATTCTCCAGCAATAAACTAAATCACAGGGAAATAATATAATGATAAATAAATTTAAGATTCCTTATCAGAGAACTTCACTTAGCTACATAGCAGTCAATATCTTGAGATAAATTTCTGATGTGGAATCCTTTCAATGCTTACTTAGCACTTTGTTCCTTCGGGTATATAGAGAGTATTACAGCTTTCAGTAAACCAATATTCAATAGTGTTAGATAAAGACCCTAGATCGTTGAGCAATCTGCTAGAAATAGCAGTCCAATCTTTCCTTAACTCATATCCCACCCATATTAAAAGATAATATGTATCCTGGAAAAAGAGGGTGAGATGTCAGATGGACATCTTATCATAATGAAAGTGGATTTAATGCTAAAATAAGCAGAAACACTGCTGGATTATCACGCTTAAATATTCCCTTTGAAATATTTATAATATCGGAGAGAATCATTTTGTTTCCAATTACAAAGGTACGATTTGTAGCCCAGATCTTCTCCCGTTTTTCAATGGTAACGATTGATCAGGTATATTTACCAGCTGTAGTGTATGTGTGTGCGTGTGTGTGTGTGTATATGTGTATGTGTGTGTGTGTGTGTTTGTGTGTGTATGTTTGTGTGTGTGTGTGTGTGTGACTGCGTGTGTATCGTTGGCGATTTTCTTTCTCCGTCTTCCCTTCTTTGGACTTTTTCTATATTTCTGACGAAGAGCTCCGCTCGAAATGTAAAATCGTCTTTCTTTTCTTTCCTTTCCTGAGCGTCTAATAAAGGGTAAAGACCCCCTTCGGTCATGAATGACCATGGGATTGCACCTAGAAAGTTACCCTCCTAGACACAAGTCTGGGCAAGGTTGTTTTATGGAAGACCAACAGTCGCCCATGCATACCGGCCTCCCCTCTCCACGCCACCAGTGTTATCCAAGGGAAAGACAAAGGTCGATACAGCTTGGCACCTGTGACGTCGCAACTCATTTCTACAGCTGAGTGAACTGGAGCAACGTGAAATAAAGTGCTTTGCTCAAGAACACAACACGCAGCCCGGTCCGGGATTCGAGCTCACAACCTCACGATCGTAAGCTCGACGCTCTAACCTCTGAGCCATGCGTCTTCATCTAATAACACTGTACTTATTCCACGTGCTCACGTTGTTTTTCTTGCTTGTTCATGTTTGGATTAACTATATATATATATATATATATATATATTATATATATATATATATATATATAATATATATATATATATATATATATATAATTTAGGAGCCCTTAATTGTATTACTACATGAATAATACTACATGAATAATATTTTTCTTTATGATTAATATTTTGTCTTATGACTAATTCGTCTTTTGTGCTGGGCACCTGGCAGTAACTAATTATTACTACCCTTCTTGTTTATATTCGCATATTACTTGATGAATTTATTCGTAAAATTCTTCCCGCCATGCCCTATACTGCCGTGTAAGTTTTGCGTGTGCGCAGAGATTTGAAAAGTTAAGATCTGCTAGTAGTCGAGTTCAACACATGGTCTCACATCGCTGCAGACCTCGATTCAATTTAGGCCACTCGTTGATGAAGCCAGCCTTAGCAAACATATTCTGTGTTTTGCTAGAAAGAGGCAGAAACTGATCAGTCCGAGGTGTAAAGTTATCGGTAAACGTTTTTGATTTTCACTCTCGATAAATTCATCTCCCTTTTGTGGGGAGGCCTGTCGTATATATATATATATAAGGTTAGTAGAGTTAGAGGTTGGAATCACTGTCTAAGGGATAAAAATATCCATTAAACTACTCAACGTCCTGGTATAATTTAAATATATTAAGCCTTTCATCTTCTCAAGGCTCTTCTTCTTTCCTTTTCTTTTGTTTTTTGTATGTATTTTTCTTCACTCTGATGAAGCTCCATGTTCCAGATCGGATATTTTACCAAATATGATGAATATCATTTTCAGAATTTTCAATGCCAATGCCATAGAATATTGGAAGCAGAAACAGCTGTTACATGGGATACAGTCTATTCGTATTGAATTAAAAAGTAATAAATGATGTTAGTCAATTGTTGTTTCTCCATTTTTTGATTACTTTAAATTTTATATATATGTATATATATATATATATATATATATATATATATATATATATATGTATGTATGTATGTATGTATGTATGTATGTATATATATATATATATATATATATATATATATATATATATATATATATATAACCCTTGGGGTACTATGATTGATGTTTTCCTGTGTTCTTTCCTTTCATAAACAACAATGTGTTATCTGAGGAAAATTTTAATATTTGTGGAACGGATTTCCTCTATAGACTAATTAAGTCTCCAAATTGCTAGTATCAATGCTGATAGACTAAATGCATTGTGGGATATTTTGTTTGCTTTTACTCTTAGTGTGGTACACTTTCATCCATACTAATTAGAGTTATTTCTAGCTGATCACATCACAATGTAGTGGATCACTTATTGTCTTGCAAAATTTGGGGTCATTAAATGGAATGGTAAATTAATTCTTCAATCAAGGGTTTCACCCAATATCCTATGTTTTCTTTTCACGATGTAAACTAACATCACATATAATAATTCGTGCCGCATTCTTTTATCATTGCATTCTTGAATTTAATTAACTGTCGATTGCTAATTAGTCAAAGAGAGGGAGAGGGAATAAATGATCTGTAGAAGTGGCATCAAACACAGACATACAGACATTGCATTTTGGAAAGGTTTCAAAACGAATCAGAAGATATATATTTTTCTTTACATGTTTTTAATCTAGATTCTAATGAACATTATCCAGATATGAATTAAATTCAATCAGCAACAGCCCCCCTCCTCCTCTTCCTCGTCCTCCTCCTCATCATCATTCATTCATAGTTAAGATCATCCACATAGAAATGCTTGTTTATAGTTTATTCATAGCCTCTGTAATCATTGGTTGGTTTTCAATAGATTTTTTTTTACTGCAGTCAAAATTAAGAAAAAGTATTGAGAAGAGAATGAGTCTTTTTTGCAATATTCCACTTCATATAGCTATAGAGCTTCCGTTAATTAACTATTTACCTTACTGCAATCTTGTCCATTTTCATATGACATGACTGATGAATTCTGTTAGGATAGTGATTGCCGAATTTAGATAATTAGTTTCTTTCATTCAGCAGTTTAGTTTATTACCAAATACCTTTTTGTAATCAAGCCACTACATTCTAAGTTTTGCCTTCCTTTTTTTCTGCTATGATAACGTTATTACTCTCTATTTTGTTTTGCAGGTTATGGATGTATGGCTTTCTATGCTATAGTCAAGTAAGGTATCGGCCAGTGTTTGAAAGGGTCACAAGTATTGGAGGGGTAGGGGTGAGGGTAGGGGTGTAATGCTCAGCATAGTTCAACATGTTTCTTGCTAATGTATGCAACTGAACATGAAAAAAAAGGAATTTTGGAAGAAGTATCTATAAAATTAGTTTTAAAAACATCAAATGGTTATAAGGGTTCAACCAGAATAAAATAGTAACCGAAGGGATTCATAGGTAAAAAAGAAAAAAGGGTTGGGAACCTCTGTTCTAAGCAATTGCTTTGATTGTTTAATGGTATTTGTTCTTCTTATCTTCAGAATTAAAATACTGCTCAGGTCAACCTTATCTTTCATCATTTCAGGACTGTTAACATGAAGTATAAGTGAAGTACCAAAGTTAATGGTATTGAGAAAGTACCAAAGTTAATGGCATGAACAAGCAAGGAACTAAGTGGCTCATCTATATTTTACAAATAAGAGAGGAGGAAGAATTGCTGAAGTCATGCATGGGACTATATTTTATTTAATTATCAGGAGAGGGTTTATAGGAATGTGTACCTGATATTCAAAGAGTAAGAAAATTATTTAATGAATGGGGGAAGGCCATACCCATTGATCTTTGCAGGCTTTCACGTTCAGGAAGAGAACCCATAACGAAAAGTTTCTAAGATGCTAATGTTAAACCTTGTGACAAATCTAATCTACAATCCAAAATACTATACCCTAATTCCCTAAACTATCATTTTTTGTGAGTTTCATAACAATTAATCATATATAAAATGTTAGAGATCGAATGTCCTAGAAAACTCATTTTTGTTTAATTCGTTAGCATTCAGATTACTCTGTCATCATCATCATTTAACGTCTGCTTTCTATGCTGGCATGGGTTGGACGGTTGGACTGAGGACTGGCAAGCCAGATGGCTGCAACAGGCTCCAATCTGATCTAGCAGAGTTTCTACAGCTTGATGCCCTTCCTAATGCCAACCCCTCCAAGGGTGTAGTGGGTGATTTTAATCATGCCTTATCCTGCAGCTTTGAAATTTTGAAGAGATAATTGACTACCTTCAACCTGACGTAGTAGTGTAGGTGTGAGAAGCCAAACCCAGATGGTTTAAACATAAAACAGGCTAAATATTTTGGCTGGATATGGCAGGTTTAAATGCTAAAGAGTTATTAACTTCTTGTACCTTTTGGAACTCCTTATTTCTTTCGGCAATATTGAATTAACATTTTCTGGTAAAACTGTGTTATATAAGGGTCCTTTATAAGTTATGTTTAACCAAGCATCTGCACAGATTTGAGCAAGTCTGGAAAAACTTTGCCGGGAAGAATGACTGTTGACCTTATGTTCAAATTTCTCTCTCCATTTAACTAATGTTTATCCATGAGAAAGGCTGCCAGCTTAGTTTCGCACCAGTGTTGTTGCAGAGAGGTCGCTGTCAGGAAGCAAAAATACTGCAAAATACCTTGTCCAACCTGCTAGCAATTCCACCACCCTGGGTTGGCATTCTTTTATCAACATAGAAAGCATGAAATGCAAAGTGGAATCCAGTGGGATTTGAACTCAAGATGTGAAAAACTGAAATAAATACCACAAGGAACTTTCCTGAAGTTTTACTGATTTTTCAAATCCACCACCTTTTAAGCTGACTGATAATTCTTTCTACAATAGGCACAAAGCCTGAAATTTTGGAGGAGGGATCAAGTCAGTTATAGCGACGACCCCAGTACTCAACTGGCACTTATTTTATCAATCCTGAAAGGATGAGAGGTATATTCGACCTCCACAGAATTTCAGCTCAGAGCACAAAGCCAGAAGAAATGCCCCTAAGTGCTTTGTCTAGCATTTTAACGATTCTTCCAACTCACTGCTTTTGTGCTAAAATTCATATTGGTTTCAAATTTTGACACAAGGCCAGCACGTTCAAGGGAGTGGGCAAGCCATTTAGATTGATACCAGTGCTTAACTTGTACATATTTTATTGACCCCAAAAGGACGAAAGGCAAAGTCTACCTTGGCGGAATCTGAAATCAGAGCCTAAGGACAGACGAAATGCAGATAAACATTTTGCTAAGTGTGTTAACAATTCTGCCAGCTCGTTGCCATTGTGCTAAAATTAATAACATACAATTGAATGAGTCTTAACAATGGAAGATCTTAGATAATAGACTTATATTTCTGATGGTTCCAGTTTGTCTGTGTCCGTGGTAACAATATCTATCACTTGGTGCTGATGACCAACTAATAATAAATTAAGAAGTATTGAAAGAAATATGTGGACTTAAGTGAGTGAATGGAAGTTTAATCATTTTGAAGAAATGCAGCTTTTCTTCTATGATATAAACATGACTGTGTGTGCACTGTAGTATGGTAGTAAACTTCTGGTAATATACATCAGCGACACAGGTTTGATTTTCACTTGAGTAATTCAGCCTCATTTCTTCTTCACATCCAACGTTTCCATCTTAAATCGCAATAACCAAGAGAGGGGGAGAGAGAGAGAAAGAGAGAGAAAGGGAGGGAGAGAGAGAGAAAGGGAGAGAAAGGGAGAGAGAGAGAAAGAGGTGTTATACAACATTATACACGTGACATCAGATAACATTGTTATTGTAAGCTTCCAACAAAAAGCTTTGATTTTTATGTTGTTTAATTCAAACTTGGTAAAACATAATTTATTAAAACTTGCTTATATCTATTAAACTTAGATGATTTTTCTAAGTTTTATTTTTATTGCCAAAAACCTCTCTAAAGAATCAGAAAGTTATTGTTCCACATTTGACAAAACATCAGACCCTTGGCAAATTATTTCCAAATCAATGATATATAGTTCTTAATAACACAAATGAGATCTTTAATAGATTAACCTTCAATAGTAAAAAAATTATCCTAACAATGTTAATGCATTCTGACAATTTATTCTTCACATCATCCAAGAAAATTTATTAATTCATATTTATGGATATATTGATACTTTAAGAAGTTTTTGCTGTTGTTGCAGTTGCTGCTACTGCTGTTGTTGTTTTTGCAAGCGTATCAATAAATATATCTAAGTTTCATAACAAAGAACAAAACCACCAAATACAATTTAAATTGAATGATTATATGAATAACACAGCAAAGAAAGAAAATACATATATATTTTGCTCGTGTAACAAATTCACATTGTCTACTACATAATGTAAGAGGCAAGGAAAAAGGAAATAAACATTGCAAATTCAACAGCATTTAAGTTATAAAATGGCTAGATGATTCAACATCTCTGATATGAATTCAGTTTATGACAAAAAACGATATTTTATCTATTATGAAAAGCACAATGATAGCCAATAAGTATGTTTAACATGAATATGTTAAAGCACATAGAGCTGATAAAGCACATATTCCTTAGCTGTTATCCTCAAAGGATGCTTTGAGACTGTATATAAAGGTATAAATGGAAAGGAAAGAGCAATATGTAATTCATATATAATTACGAACATTTTAAGAATTAATACAACCAAATTATATTTATACTACCTGGTGGAAGAATCATACTGTGTACTATTCAAGCTATTGTATATACAATATATATCAATAGATTATATTTATGCATGCGTGTGTGTGTGTGAGTGTCTATTTGTCTGTCTGTCTGTTCCTGTGTGTGTATGTTCGTATGTATGTATATAGAAGGGGGAAGTTAAAAATTATCAGCACATTCAACAAAACGTATCCTTACTATTGTCACACTGCCTTCTGCGCATGCATTTCTATAGTTGGTACTGTTGTGGTCATGTGATCGAAGTTTGAGCCTGGTCATGCTGCATTTCTTTCTGGATTTACAGTGTAAGCATGGCCGTTCCACTAGCAATGTACACCGAAGGAGAACAAAGAACAGTGATCCAATTTCTCTGGTCAGAAAGTGTGTCAAGTGCTGGAAAAGGGGTGCAAGATACAGTGCTTTGCTGGCCAACAAACTGAGGCCAGTAATTAACACCAAACGCAAAAGCCTATTTTCAAAGAAAGTTTTGTTGTTGCAGGACAATACATGCCCACACATGGCTGCCCAGACAATTGAAACCATTAATCAATTGTGCTAAAAGCCTCTGATTAATTTCAGCACCTGACACACCTTCCAACCAGAGAAATCGGAACACTGCACTCTGTTCTTCTTTGGTGCACATTGCTCGTGGAGCAACCATGCTTACACTGTAAAACAAGAAAGAAAAATGGCATGATGAGGCTCAAACTTCGATCTTGTGACAACAAGAGTACCATCCATAAGCAAACATGTTCAGAAGGCAGTATGACAATAATAAAGATATGTTATGGCGAAAGTGCAGATACTTTTTGACCCCCCACTCATATGTATATGTTTGTATGCATGTATATGTATCTCTCTCTTATTCTTTTACCTCCTCTTCTCCCACTATTCTATCCTATTACACTGTCATTCTCTCCCTCACTCCTCCTCCCTTGATCGCGTGGCTCCCACACGACCATCAGCCATCTTTCTTTCTCTCCGTTGTAACTGGAACAAGGAAGATGTGTTCTTGTTTTCTCCTGTCCAAGCTTAGTTTACGCATTCGCCACCACAACCTCGTTTAAGCTAAGCAGCCCTCCCTGTTTGTTTTCACTGTGTACATATATATATATATATATATAATATATATATATATATAATATATATATATATTATATATATATATATATATATATATATATATATATATATATATAATATATATATATATACATATATGTTTACAGCATACATGTGTCATAAGAAGGTTACTTCACAACTACATGGATCTGGGTTCAGTCCCACTGTTGGCATCTTTGGTATGTGTCTTCCACTATAGCTGACGCCCAACCAATGTCTTGCGAGTGGATTTGATTGAGAGAATCTGAGAGAAGTCCATTATACAAGGGTCAACTGAAAAATTCATAGGCTGACCAAGATACTCTCATGGAATGTGATCAAATTTATTTTTCAACGTAATCCTCCTTGCAGTTCACAGACTTCTTCCTTCATAGAAGGGGACTGCAAGGAGGAGATTGTTGGAAAATGAACCTCATTCGGTCACATTGAAGGAGAATACCTTGGGTAACTTATGAACTTTTCAATTGACCCTCATGTATAGTTCTAGCTGGCAGTACATATTTTGAACGTCCTTCAAAATACCTTGCAATATTAAGAATTACACCTAATTTCAGTTCATTTTATGATAGATAAATTTGTCCAGGCAATAGGTTGTATTAATGGACAAGTGAATATAATTGAATATACTTGAAATCAATGCCCCTGTATGGCTACATACAATCAAAAGAAACAAGCGAAAGACCTAATATTATAAAATGATCCTAGAAGATATCCCTCAATAGGGGATCAGTCATTCCCTCTACAAATAAATTCAAAGAATATATTATTTTCACATGAATATGTATATCACCAAAGGACATTATTGAGTAAGTGCAATTAATAATTACCAGCAAGATTCGAACTCTGCATCATCATCCTCATCATCATCATCATCATCATCATCATCATCATCATCATCATCTCCATGACCACCACCACCACAAACATCGTCATCATTGTCGTCATCGTCCTCATCATTATCATCATCATTTAACGTCCATGTTTCATGCTAACATGGGTCAGACAGTACCACAAGAACTGGTGAGCCTAAAGTCTGTACCAGAGATCTGTGACTGTTTTGGCAGGAGTTTTACAGCTGGATGCCCTTCCTAACACCAACCATTCAGCAGAGTGGACTTAGTGCTTTTTTCATAGCACAAGCACTGGCAAGGTGAGCAGTGCTTTTTATGTGGCACAAGCACAGGCAAGGTAGGTAGTGCTTTTTACGTGGCACATGCACAAGTGAGGTCACTTTTGGCAAGGTTTTTACAGCTGGATGCTCTTCCGAACACCAACCACTTTACAATGAGGACTTGGTGCTTTTATGTTGCAACTGCACTGACAGTGTCACCAAATACTTGCAAGAGAGAAACTTTCATCTATAGGATTAATGAGGATCAGTAAAATAATTCGCAATACCTTCATTACAGCATAGTGGAGACACATGGCTTAGTGGTTAGGGTGTTGGACTCATGATCATCAGATTGTGGTTTCAATTCCCGGACTAGGTAACATGTTGTGTTTTTGAGCAAAGCACTTCATTTCATGTTGTTCCAGTCCACTAAGCTAGCAAAAATGAGTAATCCTGTGATGGAGTGGCATCCCATCCAGCTGTGGCTGGTGTCAAGTCCCTTCCATATCTAGGGTAGCATGGAGATGGAGCAACACTATAGAAAGGGTCATTAGAGCAAAGAAACAGGCTCAGAATGCTTGGAAGAGTGGGTGTAGCAGGGGAGTAGCAGATCCGTCAATTCCATATATGGTGGTCAACGTGGAAACTGGGGATAGACAAGTGGTTGGTAAGAGCTGTACAAACCCTGTACAGGGATGCTGTCAGTAAGGTGAGGTTTGGCAATGAATATAGTGAAGAATTCCAAATAGAAGTAGGTGTTCACCAAGGATCAGTTCTCAGCGCCCTCTTGTTCATTATAGTCCTCCAGGCAATAACAGAGGAATTCAATACAGGCTGCCCCTGGGAACTTCCCTATGTTGATGACTTTCCTCTAATAACCGAGTCACTGCCAGAACTTGAGACGTGTGGAAGCAAGGTCTAGAATCGAAGGGCCTCAGGATTAATCTAGCAAAAATCAAAGTAGGAAAGCTGCCAATTCACAAACCCCTTCATGTAGATGGCCCTGCTCAATCTGTAGGAAAAGTATGGGTAGAAATTCCAGATGATGTATCTGGTGTAAGCTATGCAGTAATATCAAAGCAAAGTTAATGGGAAGATAGTTTTTGTATATGGCATATGCACAGGGGCAATAAATACTGAAGTTGTACAGAAAACAGATTCCTTCACATGCCAGTGGGAGAAACTAGAAGTCTGTAGTTGGGGTGGTTGCTCTGAGAGTGTAGCGGCTAGAATAAGAATAGCCTATGCAAAGGGGGGTTCCTACCTCTTCTGGCAACTAAGGGCCTCTCGCTCAGGATGGAAGGTAGACTGTATGATGAATGTGTGTGAACCGCCATGCTACATGACAGTGAAACATGGGCCATGACTGCAGAGGACATGCATAGGCTTGAAAGAAACAAAGCTAGTATGATCCGCTGGATGTGTAATGTCAGTGTGCATACGCAACAGAGTGTAAGCACCCCGAGAGAAAAGTTGGGCATAAGGAGCATCAAATTTGGTGTGGAAGAGAAACAACTGTACTGGTATGGTCATGTGCTATGTATGGATGAGGACAGCTGTGTGAGGAAGTGCCACTCAATAACTGTTGAAGGAACCTGTAGAAGAGGTAGACCTAGGAAGATATGGGATGAGATGATGAAGTGTGAACATCGAACATTGGGGCCCCACAGAGACAATGACAGGAGACCAAGACCTTTGGAGATATGATGTGATCGAGAAGACCTGGCAACTAAAGTGAGATCGCAGCCATGCATGTCCGGCCCAGTTAAGAGTACCCCTGATGTGTCAGGCGATATGTTATGCTTGAGAAGATCTGTTGAGCCGAATAAAATCAATATCATAGCTGTGGCCAGTGCTCCCTGACAGGCTCCTGTGCAGGCGGCACATAAAAAGCACCATCCGAACGTGGCCGATGCCAGTAACCCCTTACTGGCTCCTGAGCTAGTGACACATAAAAAGCACCATCTGAACATGGCCAATGCTATTGCCCCCTGACTAGTTCCTATGCCATGGCATGTAAAGAGCACTATCCGAACATGATCGATCCCAAGCCTGCCTGCCTGGCTCCTGTGCTAGTGGCACGTAAAAAGCACCCAATAGACTCTCAGAGTGGTTGGCATTAGGAAGGGCATCCAGCTGTAGAAACATTGCCAGATCAGATTGGAGTCTGGTGCAACCGCTGGTTCTCCAGACCTAAGTCAAACCATCCAACCCATGCTAGTATGGAAAACGGACGTTAAACGATGATGATGGTGATGATGATGATGATGATGATGATGATGATGATGATGATGATGATGATGATGATTGTGATGATGATGATGATGATGATGATGATGTGATGATGATGATGATGATGATGATGATGATGATGATGATGATGATTGTGATGATGATGATGATGATATATATATACATATATATAGGTGGTGCTCCAATATATGGTGATGACCACAGCTGCATAGCTGAAATGAGTAATGGAATAAAAGAATGTATGTATAATTTAAAACGCATATAATAAATGCACCAACAAATGGAAAATAGATACAGAAGGTCACGAAATCCTCATCAGTTATCAGCCTGGATATCAAATGCAATTTCACACCTTCAACACTAATATTGGTCCCCTCTGGTGGCACTAGCCCCAAGAAGACCCTGGGAAATGGTGAACCCACGAACAAGGACCACACATTACAAAAAGTGAGCAAACAAACAAGAAATAAACAATATGCAATACAGAAAGTGAACATACATCCATGAAAGAAATGTGCTTCAAGAAAGACGAGACCATTAGTAGATGGACGAGGGACAAGCACGAAACAAAACAAAATGTGGACATACAAAGTGAAATAAATAAATTGAATACAGACTTAGGGGCAAACAGGGCATGAAAATATGGTTAGAAACAGGACAACAGATGACAGCAGTATACACCCCCACCCCATACATATATATATATATATATATATTATATATATATATATATATATATATACGCACATTCACATTATATATATATACACACTCACACGCACACACATACACACACGCATATATGCTTATATATAAATAGATATGTATATAGATAAATTGATAGGTAGATATGCATGTGTGCGTGTATACATACACACATACACACATACATATATATATATATATACATACATAAATATACATATATTTCTGTATGCATTCAGACAATGTTGATAAAAATAAACCTCCTGTATGCTAATACATTATTTTCTTATATCTTAGATGCTGTTTTAGGTCACCATGACACGAGAATTAAAATAATAAAGCAAGATTTGAAAACAGAAGTTTTCTTATCTAATTTTTTAAATATCATTTTGTTTTTCCTTTCTGTATTGTACATGAAATAAACAAGGTCTTCTCTTACAAAGCAATAAAGTTACAAAATTTTCTGACTGCAATTTCTTTGTGCTGATTTTTTTTTTTTTTCTGAAATGCTATTTTTTTTAGTATAATGATGGCATTTTAATATCTGGAAACATTCTGGTGGCCCCAAAACAACATTGATAGAATGAAGACTCGTTTTGTTTTGCTATTACCCTTTTATATTTGTTTTTTTATTGATGCTTTTTTTTTTGTTATCCTGGTGCGCTAATGAGGGAGAAAATCTCAGAAACGTTCATATATACAAAAGAATATCTTTCTTTTTATATACATGCTCACGTACCACAGACATGCACACTCATGTACGCATATACACATACATGAACATATACATTCATATATATATATATACATGAACATACACATATACATTCATATATATATATATTTATATATGTGTGTATGTGTGTATGTATTCATACATATTTATGTGTGCATGTAGATGTAGATTCATACTTTTATATATGTGTATGTATAGATTCATACATATAGATTGTAACATATATATATATATAACCACACATAAACACAGAAACACATATTCTTAATTTTTTTTGTAATCTCTTGCTAATTGGGTTGTAGGGGCTATAAGGCATTGAGATATATCATCATCGTCGTCGTCGTCGTCGTCGTCATCATCTCCGTCATCATCATCCTCATCCTCATCCTCCTCCTCCTCCTCATCATCATCATCATCATCGTCAGTGCCATCATCATTTTGTTTTCCATTTTCCCATGTGTGGGTTAGATAAGTTTGCAGTATAGATAGGTTATCCTTTTCATTATTTTCTTTCACCATGTGCCATTCCATCTATAAATCTTCACCTCTATAGGTATAACTTTACCAATTTCCTCTGCATTTTTCTCCTTTGCCACAGGATAACTTATGCTATCAGCCTTCAGCATATATTATCTTAGCTGTTGTGAAAATCACACACCACAGAACCATAACCATCTGTCAACACAGAACCACTATGTCTCTTCCACTCTTACAGTTCTGTCTTTTAGGTCTTACCATTTTCTCATCTCACTTGTTATCTGCCAATAAATCAACAATACGTTACTTCATAATACTTAACACAGCATTTAAATTTTCAGCTGACTGCTCTCCAACCTGGCACAAACCTTACACACTAAACGCTCGTGTCTCACAATTATAATGCCTTGTATTCCCTAAACTTATCTTATTCGGTGTATCTTTTGTTGGTGGGGAAGAAACCCCATTTTGTTTTCACTTTTAAATGCTACTTACATGGTAACAAAGAAGTGTCTAAAGTTTTGTGACTTTTGTCTCTGTCTGAAAAGAGATGGTTGGAGCCTTCTTTTGAACTGAGGAATTTTGCAACAGATACAGAAGGTCATGTGTTGGTATTACACTGGTCACAGATCAAATGTACTTTCACTGAGATTAGATATAGTCCACAGGACAGACTTTCATTCAGTTCACTCAAAACTTTTTTGTGTTAAACAGCAGCAATACCGTAAATCCTTGAGTATAGTCCACCCTTGAGTATAATATGCAGTGGATTTTTAGGGGGCTGTACTTCTGAAAAAACTAAACCTTGTGTATAATACGCATCCCTTCTCTAACTTGAGTTGAACGTAATTAAGACAGCAGCACCTAGTCGAACAAACACTTCCGCGCATGTGTAATACAATAATGGTGATGTTCTTAACTGTTATAAGGGAATGTAAATATGTTTGCAAATTGTTTTTGTTACATGTTATTCTGTGTTCTGAATACTTGTATTTTAATAAATG
Organism: Octopus sinensis; assembly: GCF_006345805.1. Lineage (NCBI taxonomy): Eukaryota > Metazoa > Mollusca > Cephalopoda > Octopoda > Octopodidae > Octopus > Octopus sinensis. The sequence continues at coordinate 47,478,964 of NC_043000.1, forward strand.
TTGCTTACTGCAAGTTATGGATGATTCTTTTATGACTTCACTGCTTTCAAGCTTAGCTTAAGGTATTTTCCCGTCCGACATCACAAAATGCGTCTGAATAAACATTGCCGGACAGCAAATAGAGACTCTGACATTGCTTAGAAAATATTTTAAATGTTTAACCTCGTATATAGTACGCACTAGGGATTTTGACCTTTAAATTTTGGGGAAAAAGTGCGGATTATACTCGAGGATTTACGGTAGTCAAAAATCCAATGTCACATACTAGGAATGAAACCTAGAATCAGAGAGTTGGGAAGCAAACCTTTTAACTAGTCATTTTGTTCCGCACCGAATAGAGTTGTCAATTTGAATATTTTGGTTTAGTTACTATACAGTTATTATAACCCGCTCCAGCACAAAATTCCTTTGCTAACTTTTTGAAATATATTTTTTGATACAACAAATCTGTGTGGTACACACTTAATTTCAGTTGCCTGTAAATTTCATTATTATTTACTCCTTCACATTTGCCTCGTCTGAAGCCTTGGTTTCTTTTCAGCCAAGTTTGAAATTATGACCTTTCTCAATCACACTTCATGATATTTTTTGATTTTGACAACTGGCCAGCTATTTTGAAGAGAGAGGGTTAGCCAATACCATAATTCCAAGTACTTGACAGATACTTTATTTTATCAATGTTGAAAGAATGAGAAACAGAACTGACCTCAACAAGATCTTAACTCATAATGTTAAGAATCTGAACAAATACCATAATATATGATGCAAGCTTTCAGAATTTTAGATTGTTGGTAAAAAATTATACCTCATAAAAATAACTAATTCTTGTCGAATTGCACAATTATTTTACAAGCTACTACACCCAACCAAAACCTTATTGTTTTAGAGATTTTATTTATGGAATATTTCTTCAGGCTTTAAAACTTTTCCTGAAACTCATTCATTGACTTGGCATAAAGAACAAAGTTCTCGGTTTATGCAGCTAAAATATGACATTGATATGATTTACTATATATTTTTATAGTATGTTTTTACTGAAATGGATTCTTTGATATAAATTTATGTTCGTCTATTATTTTATATGGATAGAAAATGTATACTACGAATGTTAGTGAATTTTTAGTTGACATGGTTTTTTAGAAAAGAATATAAAAGAATATAAACTACCATTATCACTCACAAGTGTGGAGGTGCAATGGCCCAGCGGTTAGGGCAGTGGACTCGCGGTCGTAGGATCAAGGTTTCGATTCCCAGACCGGGCATTGTGAGTGTTTATTCAGTGAAAACGCCTAAAGCTCCACAAGGCTCCAGCAGGGGTGGGTGAACCCTGCTGTGCTCTTTCACCACAACTTTCTTTCACTCTTTCTTCCTGTTTCTGTTGTACCTGTATTTCAAAAGGCCAGCCTTGTCACACTCCCTGAGAACTACGTTAAGAGTACACGTATCTGTGGAGTGCTCAGTCACTTGCACGTTAATAAATGAGCTGCGACATCACTGGTGCCAAGCTGTATCGACCTTTTCCTTTCCCTTGGATAACATCGGTGGTGTGGAGAGGGGAGGCTGGCATGCATCGGCGACTGCTGGTCTTCCATGAACAACCTTGCCCAGACTTGTGCCTAGGAGGGTAACTTTCTAGGCGCAATCCCATGGTCATTCATGACCGAAGGGGGTCACAACAATCGCTCACAAGTACCTATGACTTGATATGACGTACCACGCTTTCTTTAAGTGTTTTTAAGGTTCCATGTAGTTGTGTCATGTAATTGTGAGCAGACATAGACACACTCTTACCCTTAACCAAGCTAAACATTATTTTAGTTGAGTTAACTAGAGCTGCATTAAATGAAATGCTTTCTTCAAAGACACAATGTGCTACCAGTGCAGCAACTAAACTCATGGCATTATAACTATCAGGAAAATTGTTAGTAAGCCAAACATGCCTTCTTAGTGAACGATAGAATATGTTAAAATGCAATATAAAATCTTCTTCCAACACTAAAAGGTACTTAAAGGGGACTTTCAGTTATGGCTAAATGAAATTATGCAGTTGAGAGATAAATTTCATCACAGACATGACACAAAATTAAGTTAGTGTGAAAATATTTATTGCAAGGAGCATGGAGAAAGTTAACTGGAAATAATTATGCAATGTGCAAAACAAAACGAAGCAAAACACTATTAATCTTTTATCTGTTTCAGTCATTGGACTATGACCATCCTGGGATACTGATTTAAAGGGCTGAATTGTGTAAATCAGCACCAGCACTTATCTTTCTTAAGTCTGTTACTTATTCTATCGGTCTATATTACCAAACTACTAATTTACAGGGGTATAAACAAACCAACAGTGGCTGTCAAGTGGCAGCGAGGAACAAACATAGACACACGCATACACACACACACACACACATATATATATATATATATATATATATATATATATATATATATATATATATATATATATATATATGTATGTATATTCATGATGGGCTACATAGAGTTTCCATCTAGCAGGTCCAGTAATTCAATCACAAGGCTTTGGTCAGCCTGAGGCTATAGTAGACAACGCTTACCCAAGGTGCTATGCAGTAAAACTAAACACAAAGCAATATAGTTGGGAATGAATCTTCTTACCACATAGCCGCATCTACAAGTATTATTAATGATTAATGTTAAAAATAATTTCATTATTTAAGTAAGTACAGTGGGCAACCTCAAACATGTTTCAGTTTGATTGTGGACCTCATCAGATAATAAAACTAGATGAACAAGAAGCAGTATAGAATAAGGTTCCTTCGCTCAGAAAAGCAATAAAATATGTTAAAGTATTTGAACTTAGGTTATGACTTAGTAGTATCATATTTCATCTTGATAGTCATCGTGCTTCCCCAAAGCAAATTTCAATAGGAGTGTTTCTTTCATTTATTTTTTATAATTAGCTTGAAGTTTTGTTTCTGTCTTTTGAAAGTTGAGGAGTGTTGTGATATTAAATATCAATTTTAGATATCACCTTCTAAGCTAAGTGTCAATGTTTGAGTGTCTCTGTATGAGATCTTCTATATAAAAAGTACTGTATGATTAAAAGGTTCTCCTGTTGACAATTATGTTCACTTTAATAATGTATTGCATTGCTGCCTCTTTGCTACAGGCAAGATAATTAGCTTTTATGATCTCGAAATATAGATAAGATAGGTTGAAACAATAATAAGAAGAAACAACATAAATAAATAGAGAAATATGCAAATATGCAAAACGGAATTCATATATTCATGTGTATGCATACATACATATAGGTGTATAAATATATGTGTGCGTGAGTGTGTGTGTATGTATATTTATATCTCATGCTATAGAACAGAGTATGCCTGACAGATGCAAACAGATCACATATACATGTGTGCCTGTATATATGCGTGTCCATGTGTGTGCGCGTATGTGAGTGTGTGTGTGCCTGATTGTGTGTTTGTGCGTGTGTGTATGTGTGTGTGTGTGTGTTGTGTGTGTGTGTGTGTGTGTGTGTGTGTGTGTGTGTGTGTTTGTGTGCTGTTTATACAATATTGCAGATTGCTCTCATAATAGCCAATTTAAGTTACTGAGTGGTTTCGTGCTGAAGAAATTTCCAATGTCTTAGATGTAAAAGTATGGCTGCGACTTAGGCTGCCTGTGACTTTAGCCACTGGCAGCCTGAGTCACACACCTGTTTTATAAGTCTGTGAGTTACTGTGGAGAAAAATATAATAAAACATGAATGAAAAAGTACAAAGTAATCAGAGTAAAAGCAAAAACGAGGCTTGCTCTTAATATCTTCAGATTTATGTTCCTTTTAACAGGAGTCCTGCGTATCACTATCCAAGGTGCAATTGTCCATCCTAGTTTTCTATATCTGACTGTGAGTGGGAAAGTGGATAAGGATGGGGTGGAGAGATTGATGGGGATTGAGGGAAAGAGGGATATAAATGCAGGAGGGACGTAGAGGAGGCTATTTTAAATGCATCTGTCACTGCACTTATATATGGTTGTGTATAGGTGCTGTGTGTGGAGAAGATTAACTTCTAGTTTGTGGTGAGGGAAGCATTAATGGATGAAGGACCGAATCTTATGGTAAGAATGGGACCATTTGGCTAAGTTGTATTTACGTTCATGTGGACAAAAGAGAAATGCCTTGATTTTAAATTTAAGTAGGCATTCCTCAATGTAAGTGGATAATGAAATGATGATGATCAGGTGAAGGTGATATACTTTTTTTTATTCTTGCTAGTGTATTGAAACATATATGTATTACATATATATGCAGTGAAGACTGGCCAGGTTGTCAGCTTGCTCGATGGCAAGTGGGCCCTTTAAGACATTAGAGTCCATATACAGGAGCCCATGCGAGTATGTAAGGGGTCTATGAAATCAAAACATTGCTTTCGGAAAAAAGAAAAACAATTATGCAAAGCGGTTAAAGAAATCCCTAGGAAATTAATAGAAACCGAAATGGATGGTGCAGCAGACAGCTAGTCTGTGGTGATAAAGTGTAACTAAAGTTATATACATATTAATGCATACACACATATTAAATCATAATTTTTTGTAACTAAACACTTTCAAACTTCGGACACTGGCAGAATGGGTCATATAAGATATATTCTACTCTTAGCATTTTTTAGAAAAACTTATACTTACGAAGTAATTTCACGTCAAAGTAGTCCTATTTCGGTAATTTCAACCAATCAATGACGTGTATTCAGCTGAATAAAATTACTGCCGTTGTTTGTCAACAAGAACTTCCAGTGGCGTATTTTTCAATTGTCACTGTTATTTATGACAACCCTAACGCTAAAACCCTAACCCTAACCCTAAAACCTTAACCCTTTTCAAAAATATTAGTCAAATTCGTGAAGTTTACTCATATTAACCCACTGTCCTCGTTTGAGGATAGTTGAAATAATGTTTTTCTTTTATTACATATTCAATTATATATGTTGTTGTATTTAGGAATGGTCATTTTGCCAGTTTAGCCGATAAAAACACACGCACATTGGTGTTACTTTGCTTCAGCGTTATTTATTTTTTACATTAATCTTCATCTTATTTTATTGGCTAAACTGGCAAAATGACCATTCCTAACTACAACAATATCTGTTTCAACACACGATTTCACATCAAAAATCTTGCAAAACAAATATATAAACAATTATATATGTTTTAGCTGAAATAGGTTCATTTACTGTAATAAAGATTAATTGGATGCTTCAGTACGTCTTGTATCCCTATTTATACAACTAAATTCAGAATTTCGACAGAAATCGCAAAGGAATCCGAATTTTTTAATTACCAGTTCAAGAAATGGGGTTGGGGTTTGAAGACGGTTTGGCTACAGGCATTTCAAAACTTAAAATTTATCGAAAACTTTAAAATTTGGCACAGTAATGTACTGTTCCAAGTTAAATTACTGGAGTTGTTTCAGTTTTCCAAAAAAATGTTTTTAAAAAGTTATGGAGGTTTAAAGTTTGATAATTTTCTCCCAATCAGGAAACAGGATTTACAAGCTGTCATTTTCTGCGTGACAGCACGTCTTGTCAACTGTAAACAAGGCAAATAAAGTGGGAGGGGTGGAGGGAATTAAAATTTTAAAAAATATCTTTTTCTATTTTGCTAAATCGTAACTTCCGATATCGAAAACATGAACTTGAAAAAAAAATACTGGTTCAAAAGTTATAGGGTGGGGTGGGGGAATTCCGAAGAAGTACCGATAATTTATTTTAGTAGCATACTTTTTTGTCAGTAAATATGTTTTCTTACACACACACACACACATACGGCCTCGATAGTTTGGGCGGAGGTGGCGATTTAAATTTCAAATTTTTTGTTGTTGCTTAGATCCCTTCAATGTATCACGCGTGTTACTTCCGTATACTCATTCTATAAAATGTGCTTATGGGAAGAAAGTTATGGAAAAACTTCAATACATGTGACAGTGACAAAAAAATGAGGATGTGCTAGAAACAACAGCCAAATTGCCCTTCAATCGCGAAACTTTTTGTTTGAAAATATTTACAATTTTTTTTTTATGGAAAAGGCTTCTCTCATGGTTTTTAAGTGTGTAGTGCAAAAAGAATATTGGCCAATATCGACCAGGAGGATGGGGCTGAGGGGAGAAAAAATCATGAATTTCAAAACAATTTTTCATAAAAAGTCCCCACCTCCACCAACACATCACCCCAAGGCCTGAGTGAAAAATACAATTCGAAATGTCCCTGTCAAAACGGAGAAAATTAGACTTGTATAGGTGTCCTAATCCAAAACTCCAACTCAAGAATTTCTTCTCCTTAAACACATGATGCGTAAATACATTGATTTTCATTTGTTTTACCTACAAATTCAGACATCGAAAGTATATAGAGCAAAAGGGTTTAAATATTTAGCTTTAAAAATTATTGGTCGTTGTCAAGCCATTTCTTGTTTTGTTATCTCCGACATTAAAAAAAAATGATAATATAATTTGTGGAGGTGAATAATACTATTTATCTAGTTTATAGTTATATCATCCATAACGGGTGGGTCGCTTTAGTCTCCAGGCAATCGATATTTTTAGACCCAATCCGCCACTGTATATATGTATCTATATATACTCTTTTACTCTTTTACTCTTTTACTTGTTTCAGTCATTTGACTGAGGCCATGCTGGAGCACCGCCTTTAATCGAGCAACTCGACCCCAGGACTTATTCTTTGTAACCCAGTACTTATTCTATCGGTCTCTTTTTGCCGAACCGCTAAGTGACGGGGACATAAACACACCAGCATCGGTTGTCAAGCAATGCTAGGGGGACAAATACAGACACACAAACACACACACAAACATATATATAAACATATATACATATATACGACGGGCTTCTTTCAGTTTCCGTCTACCAAATCCACTCACAAGGCTTTGGTCGGCCCGAGGCTATAGTAGAAGACACTTGCCCAAGGTGCCACGCAGTGGGACTGAATCCAGAACCATGTGGTTGGTAAACAAGCTACTTACCACACAGCCACTCCTGCGCCTATATATATCTTTTCATTTGTCTTGCTCGCTTACGTTCTGGCGTTTGCTAAAGTTTCTTGAGAACAATGCTTTCTTAGTGGTAAGACCATAGGGGGTCTACTTCTAGCATAATGGATGTCCACTTAGTGGTCAACCCCTCTTATACGTATGCATCTATATATATGTATCTTCTACTTATTGTTTTACACATTTCGATGACTGGACTTTAGCCATGATGAAGCTCATCTATCACTGCCTTTAGTCAATCCTATTGACTTAAATACTTATTCCAGTAAGGCAATGTGGGGATGACATAAGCCGGAAGGAAAGGGCTGTGACGTCAACGGTCAAAAGGCTTGACGGGAAGAAGAAGGGTGAGAGAGGAAGTGAGTGAAGGAAGACCAGGTTTGCCATCTATTGCCTTCGGCGCACGCGACGAACAGACGTGAGGGAGTGAGTAGAGAGGGATGCTATGGTTAGGCCGTTTCTTATTTCCCCGCATTACAGTTCCCTCGTACAACAGGTAATAATTGTAGGTAATGAGACATGAACGGATACAATTATACACTCTGACTTCTGAAGTGTTTGGTTGTAGAAATCCACCCAGATTCTTATTTTAAAGGCATGCATATATTTTATCAACTCCATTTGCCAAACTGATAAGTTACACAACATAAAATGTATTGGTTTTTAAGCATTATGAGCATGAAGATAGATATGGAGATAAACAAATAAGCAAATAAATATACACACAAGAGGCATGTGGAATAATGATCGAAATTACTGTGCGTGAGTCCATAATCTTGATTTAATGGAATTATATTAAGTGGATGTATAGATATGTTACTTTCTGGAGATCAACATGTATAGGTATTGATGTGTCTATCCTTAGGAAATAACTAGACTTAATTTAATTTTTGCTAAAATGTAAACTATTTTGTTGCAATTATATGAAAAAAGTTATGCATACTTAGCAATTCACACACATACATACACACATTCACTCACACACACTGACATCACGAATATTTCATGAATACGTTATATGGGCATTAGCACAGCTTTACATAAAATGTTGATAAATACATCCAAATTCATACTAACACAATATTGTATAAAACATGTTTACTTAAATACGTTTTAATATAAAAGCAATATTACATTATCATAATGTTATATAAACATGCATTACATATTTAAACGTTAAATCGAGTTATATCGTAGCTGTGATAAAATTTTACTATAATTATTAGTTTCATGTTGTTGGATTGACAAGATTGGTAAAGTGAAGCATTAAATTTTTGGCAGGATTAAATTATTAGTTCAAATCTCTTAGAGACATCATTCTGGATCACTAAGAGGAATACTTGTCTACTAATGGAGTCAATTTGATCAACTACCCTAACCCGAAAGTTTTAACTTTGCGCCTAGGTTAAAAATGATATTTATTCGTAGTACTGTTAGTCTGGTGGTCAGCTGGCAGAATAGTTAACATGCTGGGCAAAGTACTTAGCACCATTTCATCTGTCTTTATGTTCTGAGTTCAAATTCCCCTGAGGTCAACTTTGCCTTTTATCATCATCGTTTTGCGATCGATGAAATAAGAACAAGTTCAACATTGAGGTCCATCTAATCGATTTGCTTCTTCACCTGAAATTGCCGGCCTTGTGTCAAAATTTGAAACCATTATTAGTAGTGTTAGTATAAACATGAATATTATTGATGATAGTTTGGCAGCATCAAACAAAATTTCTTGTGGCATATGTTCCAAATATTTATGTTCTGATTTCAAATAATGCCACGGTCAACCCTGCTCTTCTTGTTTCAATGGTTGATAAAATAAGTAGCAGTCAAGTGCTAGAACCTATTTCATTGACTTAACCCCCTCCTCTAAATTTATGTTCTGCCATATTTATTGATTTCAAATTTTGCCACAAAGCCAGCAAGCTCACAATAGGGGCTTAAGTCGATTATGTCAATCCCAGTGCTCAACTTGTACTTGTTTTATCGCCCCTGAAAGGCATAGTCAACCTCGACGGAATTTGAATTCAAGATGTAAATACAGATGAAATGCCGCTAAGCATCTTGACTGGCAAACTAACGAATCTACCAATTCACTGTCTTTTATTCTGCCATACTATTAAGAAGAATAGTGGACTGACATAGTAGTTATTGTCAGAAAAATGCTTTGCAGTATTTCTTCCAGCACTCTGAGTTCAAACCCTATTGTATTCAGCCCTACCTTCATTGCTCCAGAGTCAGTTTAATAACTTATGACCCTCAGCCCCACCTTCACCATCAAAAATTTATAGTCTTTTGCCTATATCAGGAACAATTATTACTAGTATTATTATTTTTTCCTTCTTTCTTCAAATTTTCTTTCGTTCCTCGCCGAGTGTTTTCCGTACACCTACGACAGAGAAGCTCATTGTATGCATTCCCAGGTTACACACGCAAATTCACAGGTAAAGTATGTATTTTAAAAAAAATAATAAATAAATAAATTCATGAATGGATGTTGATTTCACAGCGATAATGCTCTTCTCAGTACATGAGCCATTCCAGTTAACACGATTTTTTGCACTTCCTGTAGGGATGGTAAGCCTGGTATCATTTTCAAATAGGTTTCAGTACCTTTGTTTTATCATTCCTAGAGATCCTACAATCACTGGAACTGTAGTCGTCTTGAGACGCCACATTTTTTTCAATTTCTAATTTATTATTATTATTATTATTATCATTATTATCATTATTATTATCATTATTATTATTATTATTATTATTATTATTATTATTATTATTACCATTATTATTATTATTATTATTATTATTATTATTATATTATTATTATTATTATTATTATTATTATTATTGAAGGTGTCGAGCTGGCAGAATTGTTAGCAACGTCAGACAAAATACTTAGCAGCATTTCGTCCGCCTGTACATTCTGAATTTAAATGCCACCGAGGTCAACTTAACTTTTCATCATTTTGGGGTCGATCAATTAAGTACCATTTGAGTACTGAGATCAAAATATCCGACTACACTCCCTCATCCAAACTTTCATGCTTTGTTGGTACAGGAGAAAGGGAAATTGCTATTATTACAGTTGTCGATATTGTCACCATGTAGCTCCAGCCCCGTCTCAGTTGAAATATCCCTGATCATAGGTAAACTTGTTGTAATTATCCAGTCTTCTCATACGCAGTTTGATACAGAGTCGATTATTCATCATGATCCTTTTTAAAAACCGTCAGGTTTGTTTTCAGAGAGAATTAGCTACTATTTTCCCTTTCCTCATTCCTGGACCAAAATAGTAAGTGCCAGATAAGTAATAGGAGTCAAAATACTATAGCATCCCCAATGTTTGAGACCTTGTGCCTATATCAGAATCATTATTATTATTATTATTATTATTATTATTATTATTATTATTATTATTGAGTGAGAGAGCAGTGCATACCATCAAAGTGACACTGGGGTAAAATATACGAAGCCCAGAATGACTACCTCTCTGATAAGGGTACACCAGGCACATGCATCATAACCATATGTGCGCGACATGGTCATCTCATATCAAGATAAACAGTGCATGACCTTGCAGGTGGGGCCCACTTAGAATTTCCTTCTGGTCGAGTAGCCTATCCCGCTGAAAAGGTCCCTGAAAATGGGATATCTAAGGATGATGAATGAAACACCTATGCTTCCAGAAGTGAATTATGCAAACCCCGAAAGAATTCCTCTCAAAACATGGCTATGATGCCCCCACTACTACTTTTGCTCGTGATCAGAGATGCGTATATCGTCAGCCACTAAAAGGGCATACTCGACTGGTTAAGGTCAAACAACTGACAAGTAAATCTGTGGTATTGAGCAGAATATTTCTTGCAGTCCATCTTTATACTAACATAACACTTCCATCTAGTTAAGATGAGAAACCATGAGAGCAACTAACTGGTACTGCATCAGGGCATTTATTATTATCATTATTATTATTATCATTATTATTATTATTATTATTATTATTATTATTATTATTATTATATTATTAGCGTGACAGGAAATATCTATTTTGCTGCTGTAGCATAGTTCAGTTGTGCTGTGGAAGACTGCAGTCAATCAGGGCTGGAGGCATATGAGCAAAACTGCAGTGATCTGTCTGAGCTAAAAATACTCACTACAGCAGTGAAGCGGCAGTTTCACGCTAGTTGCAGATTTGACGGCAGAGAAGCAACATCGCCTTCTTCGACATGTCACATTTTCTGTGTCCACCACCAGCTACACGCAACTCATTTGATGAATGTCAGCTTCCACTCTTCTTTATATAAACCTCTGTGTATATAGTAAATCATTCTATTTTTCTTGTCTCACATACGCATATATTTGTTTTCCCATTCATATGCAAGATTAAATCCTTGTTACCACTTGCTAGCACTCATTACACTACTGAATAAATGTCAATGTTTTTGTTACATAAACTGTCCTTCTGTATGTTCTTTATTCACGCATCACTGAAAATGAATTCTTTCCATGAACTCTCTTAAAAAATGCTAACTACACACATTATGTTACCACCCAAACACGTTACACATAAGAGACATTCCTTCCAACATACATTAGTGAGCCAAATGCTACACCCACTTCACAAACACTGAACAAAACTAAGAGAACTCCAAAACTGAAAATTAAACAAAAACTGAAACAGATTATTTCCAGCACGTAGACTTTCTAATTACAGGAAATGGGGGAAAATAACTTTTCATCGAATAATGGAGAATTCTAAACAACACGTTCCACAACAATAACACTCACACCCAAACACACACATTTATACATACACGCACACACACACACACACACACACACACACACACACACACACACACACACACACACACACACTATGCATACATCGTCAAACAAAAGTGATTCAAATGCAGGCTCGATACCATCACTTGCAAGTGTACTTTTAAATGAAAGAATCTTTGAAATGTTTCCCTGAGAAAACAAAATCACACATCATTTTATTACCGTTATAAGCTAACTCCCAGTAACGAACAGAAGGGAAAGTATCTTACTTGTACCATTTCCAAAGCTTACAATAGCTTTTCTTCGGCCCTTTAAAGAAGCAATTGCAGATAGACCTTGCAGGTACAAAAGTAAAAATCTCTTCAATAAGAGAAAAAGAGCATATGGTATCAAATACAGTGTTTTTAAAACCAAGGACGAGACGATAGCCTCAAACTTAGGTTTTACCAAGCAGCAGCTATAAACCGGTACTACGATATTTTGGAACAAGGAACACGAGGGTCACTGTGAAGGAATCGGTGACACTGTCGACTCTTGGACAGAAGTCACTTTCTTAGTAAAAGTCATTTAAAAGCTTCTGCTTAAAAGAGCTAAAAGAAAGCAGCAACAACTGTAGTAAACAGCGAAAGACACAACTCTCAAGGCAGCACTAAGAGCAGCTCTTGAAACGTCGGAAAAGATTACCGTGACCTCATTTCCAGGGGTTAATGAGAAAGAAGGGATAACCAGCAGTGACAGGGAGAAAGAGATGTAAGACAAGGATGGTAGACAGCAGCAATAACAACAGCGTTTTCATGAGGAAACTGATTATAACGAAGCTCCCGTCACAAAACTATCCCACCATCCACTTGTAGAGGTGGAAACTAGTTGGATGCCGAGGGGGGATTGACAAAGATTTGCTGGTAATCAAAAAACAATAAAAGGCAAAACCCGCTCAAAAGTTTTTCAGAAAGCAATCAAGAAATGCAAGCAAAAGTCCGTCTATTGTCTAGAAGAACCCTGGATTCATTGAAGTTGAGTTCATCTTCTATGAAATGAGTTTCATGAAGCAGGAAGAGGACTATATATCTACCTGAAACAAACGGAATTCTCAGCCTATAGCATATAAAATACCCATGAACTTACCAGGAGAGTTACTGGTAATACAGAATATTCCGAGTATGTGTGCTTCATGTTACAAGTTAAGCAACTGCAAGACATGGAATCTTACTTGCCCACCTTCACTGAAGAATTCATCACAGAAGATTCCTGATTTACCAAGCGTAGGAAAACACATGAATGATATGGAGAGTTTGCGTAATTAGAGCTGTTGGAGTGCCCTCGGCAAAATAACTGAAGATTTCTCAACTATAAGTTCGTAATTGGGTTTCATTTATGAACTGAATGGTTGGTTATTTAATACTAGAAACAATTATAAATTGAATTGTGTTTCACTTACCATGTGTTTTATTTATTCACACCACTTTTGATCCTGCCCGACTGAATCTCCTTCTCTCTCGGGCTCTCATCTCCTTACCGAACTATTTCTTGGACTACTGCCACCTTTCAAAAACCACTTTACCACCACTCCACCTTCGATTACCACTGGAATTTCATACTTCTCGGATTCTACCTTCAATGGATCTTACCGTACGCTGTTGTTTTATTTATTCTCTTTTAACTATTGTGTATAACTATTAATATGCTTTTCCACGAATTTAAAATTTTCCCTCACGTTTATTATCCTAAATCTTTCACTACTTCGCTATAGTAGGATAAACCTGTTTGTCCTATGCCACACGTTTTATATATTCTCTAGGTCCACTATCGTATGTACTGTATCAATGAATTGTAAACAATTGCTCTCAATGGACCAATAAAAATAGTTCTTATTGTATTACGTTCTTTGATGTTATCCTTAATGTCTAGGGCCCTTATGGCCAACAAAAGAAATCACTATTATTTTCTTACTGATGTATACCATATATACCTCTCTTCTTTGTTAATATTGGATACCATGTATACTGATTCCATTCTACATAAATCCCCACACTTTATGCCTGTCTTTGTATTGTCCCCCTCGTTCATGGTCCTGATGGCAAATAAATGAAATCATCATCATCATCATCATCATCATTGTTATTATTATCCTTATCATTATCATTCTTCTTCTTCTTTTTCTTCTTTTTCTTCTTCTTCGTCTCATTATTATTATTATATTATTATTATTATTATTATTATTATTATTATTATTATTATTATTATTATCATTATTATTATTATTATTATTGTTATTATTATTATTATCATTATTATTATTATTATTATTGGTGTTGTAGCACAGTGCCTAATTTATAGCCATATATATTTTTTTTATCAAAATCTTAGCTGAGCCAGCTTTATATATAATCCTGTTGGGGGTGATAAAATAACAATTACCTACATTAAAAAAGAGACAGAATCTAATAATTCCGACATTTCTGTCTTCAAAAGAAGAGAATCTATGTGCCATTGAAAAGAATTCTTATGTAAAGAAGATTGCAATAGTGCATGGTACAATATTGTAATTCATATTTGATTGCTATAGAAACACTCTTTAATATACTTATATGCAGCTATATATGTATGTGAGAGAGAGAGAGAGAAAGAGAGAGGAAACTGAGATTCTTAATACATTTAGATTGAGGACGCTGCATCTCTTCTTTCATCTTCCTTTCTTTCTCTCTCTCTCTCTCTCATCCTCTTTATGTGAGTGCACACAAACACACATACAGACAGACAGACACAGACACAGAACGCGCGCGCAAACACACACACACACATATATCTGCATGTGTTTCTGGACTGTCTGAGGAAGTGACCGGTCTTCATTATGAATAGGTGCACTTACATGATGCCCGGATGGATTACAACACCAGTGTGACACCGTTTATTACTGAAAACTGAAACATAGGTGTAGGAGTGGCTGTGTGGTAAGTAGCTTGCTTACCAACCGCATGGTTCCGGGTTCAGTCCCACTGCGTAGCACCTTGGGCAGGTGTCTTCTACTATAGCCTCGGGTCGACCAAAGCCTTGTGAGTGGATTTGGTAGACGGAAACTGAAAGAAGACCGTCGTATATATGTATATATATATGTGTGTGTGTGTGTGTGTGTGTGTGTGTGTGTGTGTGTGTTTGTGTTTGTCGCTCCAGCATCGCTTGACAACCGATGCTGGTGTGTTTAGCTCCACGTAAACCAGCGGTTCGACAAAAGAGACCGATAGAATGAGCACTAGGCTTACAAAGAATAAGTCCTGGGGTCGATTTGCTCGACTAAAGGCGGTGCCCCAGCATGGTCAGAGTCAAATGACTGAAACAAGTAAAAGAGAGAGCATACGTAACAGCTGTAACAAAGAATACCTAGCTCAAACACATATCCTTTTCTCCCATTATTGTTGTGCTTTTTATGTATACATATATGTGTACGTGTGCACCTGTGTGTGTGTGTATT
The DNA here is from genome assembly GCF_006345805.1 of Octopus sinensis. Lineage (NCBI taxonomy): Eukaryota > Metazoa > Mollusca > Cephalopoda > Octopoda > Octopodidae > Octopus > Octopus sinensis. The sequence continues at coordinate 47,494,262 of NC_043000.1, forward strand.
CGTCTATCCTTTTACTTGTTTCAATAATTTGACTGTGACCATGCTGGAGCATACACGGCCTTGCAGGGTTTTAGTCGAACAAATTGACCCCAAGACTTATTTTTTAAATCTCTTTTGCCTAACCACTAAGTTACAGGAATGATTTGGGACAAGGACACGCGCGCACACACACACACACACGCACACACACACACACACACATATATATATATATATATAATAATATAAGAGAGTGGTCACTATATGGCTCACTCTAGCACCAATTAATCCAAAAGGTTTCACCACAAAAATACATGTTTCCCATGAAAGTCAGTACGATTGCTAGCTCACACGGACAGGGCAAATAAAAAATAACAAAAATACAGATTATTTTGGGACAATTGTTTCGCTATTAATGAATTAAATGTAATTCAACTTACAACAAAATCCACTTGTAGCTCGTCAGCCAAAATATCTGATGAAATCCACTCAATCACACGCCAGATTTACCATAACGATAAATACGCGTGTGGTTCAATTGATTACATCCGACGTTATAATTCAAATGCCCCAACTAACAGCGCGCCAAACTTTCACGGAAAACAAATACAGCATTTAGAAATAAATGCAGCATAATTATAATTAATTAATAGGGTGAGAGAATTAGATACTATTTAATAGATATCTATTCAACACCAAGTGGCCTAGTGCTCCGAGAAACCTGGATTATTATAATATTTTATAATATATTATAATATTTTTACAAAATAAATATAAGAGAGTGGTCACTATATGCTCACTCTAGCACCAATTAATCCAAAAGGTTTCGACCACAAAAAAACATGTTCCCATGAAAGTCAGTACGATTGCTAGCTCACACGGACAGGCAAATAAAAAATAAAAAAATACAGATTATTTTGGGACAATTGTTTCGCTATAATGAATTAATGTAATTTTACTTATGCTGCATTTATTTCTAAATGCTGTATTTGTTTTCCGTGAAAGTTTGGCGCGCTGTTAGTTGGGGCATTTGAATTATAACGTCGGATGTATCAATGAACCACACGCGTATTTATCGTTATGGTAAAATCTGGCGTGTGATTGAGTGGATTTCATCCAGATAGTTTTGGCTGACGAGCTACAAGTGGATTTTTTGTAAGTAAAATTACATTTAATTCATTAATAGCGAAACAATTGTCCCAAAATAATCTGTATTTTTGTATTTTTTATTTGCCTGTCCGTGTGATAGCAATGTACTGACTTCATGGGAAACATGTATTTTTGTGGTCGAAACCTTTTGGATTAATTGTGTGCTAGAGTGAGCCATATAGTGACCACTCTCTTATATTTATTTTGTAAAAATATTTAATATATTATAAATATTATAATAATCCAGGTTTCTCGGAGCACTAGGCCACTTGGTGTTGAATAGATATACTATTAAATTAGTATCTAATTCTCTCACCCTTATTAATTAATTATATATATATATATATATATATATATATATATATATATATATATATATATATAATCCGACAGGCTTCTTTCAGTTTCCGTCTACCAAATCCACTTTGGTCAGTCCGATGCTATAGTAGAAGACACCTGCCCAACGTGCTACGCAGGGGACTGAACCTGGAAACATGTGACTGGAAGCCAAGTTTTTTATCACACAACCATACCTGCGCATATATATATATATATAATATATATATATATATATATATATATATATATACATATATATATATACATATTATATATATATATATATATATATATATATATATATATTATATATATATATATATATACATATATATACACATATATACAGATAGATAGTTAAATAGATAGATAGATAGACAGACAGACAGACGGACGGACGGAGACAGGCAGCCAGACAAACATATTGATATATATTTATACGCATATATTTATACATATATGTAGGTATATGTGCATACATGCCAACACACACTTATACACACAATTATGTATAATTCTGTTGGGGAGCCGTAAAACTCGGAGCTCTAAAAGCGTCTAAATATTGAGCTAAAAAACCCTTAGAATAGAAAAAAAGGACGGTTTCCAATGGGACGTCACATGTATGTTTGCACACATACATACATGTGTATTAATATAAATATATACACATATATGAACATATATACATACATAAGAATATATATGTATATACATATGTATGTATGTATGTATGTATGTATGTATGTATGTATGTATGTATGTAAGTATGTATGTATGTATGTATGTATGTATGCATGTATGTAAGTATGTATGTATAGTCGATTTTTCTAGGGAAAAGATGTTTAACCCTTCTCACAATGCTAGCCTTCTATGTAAAACTTACCGGTAGTTTGTGTTCTGCCGTAAACGTTTACGGTATATGTGTCTTTTGTTATGTTACGAGAAATTGTAATGTTACTCCTGGATTTAGATTAATGTTTCATGGTGTGCCTATTTTAACCTCTTCGAAATAGTTGCTTTTTATTTAAAAAAAAAAGCCGTAACTTCACCTTTTGCCGTTTCCTCACTCCCATTGATTTCTATAGTAGTGGTGTTGGAATTAGTTATATTCATGTCAGTCTTTTTGACATATATGCTTTCTACCTCACCATCTTGACTCCTCCAAACCTTCCAGGAGCTTGTGAAATATCTATTAGTACATATTAATCTCTAATAGTACATATACACGCTTTTACACTAATCAGCTTTTACGATGCTCTCAGGCAAACACGGGGTATATAAATGACCAACTTCGTTTTCATCTCAATTCCAATCATAAAACAATAAACGTCGCCCTTTTGAAGCCTAGCCAGACTCATGGGCCCGGTTTCCCGGTTTCTGTGGCGTATGTGTTCCCCACAGCTGGACGGGATGCCAGTCTATCGCAGCATTACCCAAGAAAACGGAAGAGAGAATGAGAGAAAGTTGTGGCGAACGTGTACAACATGGATCGCCACCACCCTCTGCCGGAGCCTCGTGGAGCTTTTAGGTGTTTTCGATCAATAAACACACACAACGCCCGGTCTGGGAATCGAAACCGCGAGTCCGCTGCCCTAACCACTGGGCCATTGCGCCTCCACCAATTCCAATCATAGTCCTACATTATCCATAACTCATAAGTGCGTCCGCAATTAAATATTTTGTGCGACTGGCAGATTGGTAGACCACAATCCATATTATTATATAGCGACTAACTTCTTCTAATTGCTTGTGTCGTCTCAGCTTTTGAATTGTATGGGTCCGGGTTTTTTCTTTAATAAGTTTAGGTTTCTTGGCTTCCATCTGTTTATATTGGATAAGAAATTAATTTATCATCTCAAGGAAAATATGTGTTCAGCTTAATCTGTTCTACGCACAAAAAAAAAAGAATATAAAGTGAGCTGCGGAAATAAGGAGAAACAGATAGGAAAATACCCATTCAATTTAATCAAACGTACTTTGAAGAAATATTAATATGAAGAAATACATGTATGCCTATAATATATTAGTGTGCGTGCACGTGTGTATGTATATATAGATATATATATATATATATATATATAGCAATTAAGGACAACTACTTAAAAAGGAAAACTTAACAAGAAATTGTCAGGTAGATAGCGTGAAAACCTCATAAGAGAATAAATTTCGAAAATAATTATTTCTTATTGAACATATTAATTTATATATAGAGGGCATTATACATACATGCCAGAGAGCATTATACATACATGCCACACGCTAAGAGGGACAATTAGTCATTTCTACCAAAAAATATTACTAATTCCACCGAAACCTTATGAGGTTTTCACGCTATCTACCTGACAATTTCTTGTTAAGTTTTCCTTATTAAGTAGTTGTCCTTAATTGCTAAATTTTTATTCCGAAAAATCTTTTCCTCTCCCGAAATGCAATTCGTAAAAGTATGCCATTTACAGGATGTAATATATGTAAACTCACCCATGTGCTTCGTTGATGTTGATCAGTTAGCTGATCGGCTTAAGCGGGACAGGGTCGTTTATTTATGATACATTCAGGCCTGCTGATGAATACGTAAGTATGAAATCACTGTGATACAGGTCTATATTTTTTAAATGTCTTATTTTGAAAAATTGCATTCGGTGGGATTAGTAATATTTTTTGGTAGAAATGACTAATTGTCCCTCTTAGCGTGTGGCATGTATGTATAATGCTCTCTTACTTCTTTATTACGATTATACAATCGTTACATAGAAGGACAAATACAGGACATACATGCAAAAAACAGTTAAGAGGTTCGATTAAAAATTTTCCATAACATTTGGATTATTCATTATAAAAATTCGTCTATAAATTGTCCTTTACGTGACCAATAGAATATTATAACATTTCATAAACTTTCGATCTTACCGAAGTTTTAAACCCCGGCAATTTATAAGGCCCCGCAGCTTTTTTTTCCTCTCCTCCCTCCATAGTTAAGCTGGGTTTCTGACACCCACCTTTTTTTCCACTTCCTTCCATCTTTTCTCATACACACCCCGTGGTAAGATCCTCTTTTCCAGCCCCATTTTGCTCTTCAGATGATATCTGAAGTAAGTGAGCAAGCCGGGGCCCGAGACAAAGGATCCTATCGCGACTCCTTCCATTCTTGTTCGCCACATGCATTCTTTTACTACTGCAACCGTGCAGTGAAAACATGCCTCACCTTCCTTCGAGAGTCCAGTTGGCGGTATCATCTTAATCATAGACTCAGCCGACAGCTGTACTCGTCCCAGATGCGATAACACGTGTTCTGCGTAACTTATCAAGTCGGACAACTTCCGACAGTGTACAAAAGCGTGCTGGACGGTTTCATCGTCCAACTCGCACCTTGGACACGTCGGTGGCACTGAAATTCCGTGCCGCGATAACTTCTCGCGAACAGGTAAAGCATTCCTATAGCACTGCCAGGCCAGGGATCTTTGGAAATTATCCAAGTACCCCGTCCTGAAAGTCTTTTTAAACAGGTTGGTAAGCTGGTCTTCGTCAACCCCAGAGCCCCTCCTAGGACGTCGTCGTTCTTTGCCTCTACCAGCCTTCTATAAAATACCGAGGTGGTATTTCCGCAGCCGGCCTTGCCCGCCTTGTGGATCAGCGTGAGTGCCTGTCGGCACTCCTTTTGCCATAAAGTCAGTTTCCATCTTTTGATGCGACCGGGTTTAAAATTCACTAAGGAGGCCGGTCTCGAGAAAAATTCCCCTGCCAGCGGACTCCACACCTTATCACCCTCCAGGTGGTGCCAGAGATGCTTCAGCCTCAACGCATGTCTGCGCATCATCAACCAAGGCATTCCTAACCCACCCTTTAACGGTTCCTGGCAGCAAACGGAGCGCCTCACAAGTGGCTTTTCCTCCCTTCCACAAAAAGCGGAAAAGGATTCGCTCCAACTTGCTAAGCCATGAATCGGGGCAAGGGACAACGGTCAGGCGGTAAGTGATTACAGATGCAATGAACATCTGTACCACCTCCACCCTTCCTTTCAAGGACAGAAACCTTCCGGACCAGGTCCGTACTATGGCCTCCACCTTGCTCGTCACCTCACTCACTCCAGTTCCTCTCCGTTTGGGAGTCTGGCCCAAACCAACTCCTAGCAACTTAACAGGGCCATCCGTCCAGTGTCCCACGACACTGGACGATATCGACTTGCTCCTCCAGGTGCCGAGGCGCAAGCCACCGACTTGTCCTTGTTAACCTTTGCTCCTGCCACCGCCTCGTATCCTCTGATAGCCTCTTCCACACAAGGTAGCTGGGCCTCATTGGACACGATGAGGGTGACGTCATCCGCATAAGCAGTAACCGTCCTCCCACCTCCGATCTCATCCGAGTTACTTCCCAGCCTCTCCAACTTTCGCAGCAATGGCTCAAGAGCCAACACGTACAAAAGTGGTGACAAGGGGCACCCTTGACGAACTGAACATTCGATCGAAAACGGTTCCGTTAGGTAACCGTTTATCTGGACGGTGGACTTGATGCCGCTATACATAGCGGAGATCCACCCGCGAAATTCAGGGCCCAGTCCAGCCGCTTCGAGGACCGTCGCCAGGTACTCATGGTCTACCCTATCGAACGCTTTACTTTGGTCTAAATGGACCATTACCCCGCCCTTGCCGGTTAATTTACCCACCCTATCTAAGGTGTAGCGTATAAGGTGAAGATTGTCCTGGATCGACCTGCCTGGAATTGCACATGTCTGTGCTCTCCCTACAAGTTTCTCCACGACAACCGTCAACCTTTTTGCCAACACCTTGGCCAAAATCTTTAACTCTACATTAAGTAGAGTTATGGGCCTGTAGTTACTAATGTTATCCCCCTTGCTCGGGTCTTTCTGGATTAGCGTCACCACTCCCCGGCTTACAGAACTGGGAATTCTCCCATTCTGCTGCCAGTTCGTGTAGACGCCTGCCAATATTCCCCCGAACAAGTCCGGCATACTTTGGTAAAACTCGTAGGGCAGACCATCCAACCCCGGCGACTTCTCCCCGGCGCATCCGGCCAGCATCTCCTCTATCTCCGCGGGAGTGATCGCTTCTTCACAGCACTCCACCTCACGCCCCGAGAGCCGCGGTCCGCCGGCCAGGAAGTCCTTTAAGGTCCTCCCCCGCTCCGGCGCCACACCACCCCCGAACACGCGGGCGAAATGCTGGTGAAGAAACTTTTGCATCTCCTCCTGTCCATAGATCTTTTGTCCCTGTTCGTCAGTTAAAGACTTGATTGAGGCTTTGTTACCTCCTGACTCTCTCTCTCACTCGACGGGCCCATCCGGCAACGTTAATACCTTCTCGTTTCCCAGCGCGTAGCTTAGCTCTGACTCTGCAACCTTCGTGTTTGGAGTTAAGGTGACGGTACAATACCGTCCTTGCCGCCATCACTCCGGATGCAGAGCCAGCTTCCATTGCCTCGTTTAGATTCTTAACTAAATCGTCCTCTATCCTAGACCTATCTAACCTTAGCTGATTGCTAAATCTAATGGACTCTGAACGAATGGCTCTTTTGAGGGAGTGCCACCATCTATTGTTAATGATGGTGCCACACAATGCCCTCTGTACTAACACCTTAATCCGGGTACGGAAGTCTTCACAATTCAAAATAGCCTTGTTCAGCTTCCAGTACCCGGGTCCCTGTCTATGACACTTGTCTAATTGCATCCTACACGTCACAAATTTGTGATCCGTGTAAGGCACAATGTGAAACTGTGGACAACTAAACGTATCCTTATCTCTTTTCTTAATAAATATCCTATCTAAATACGATCTGTGTGAGCCGTCGTTGTTACTCCACGTCCACTGTGGAACGCTCAGCTCATCCAGTCGGTAACGGTCCACTAGATCAAAGCTCTCTAGTAGACCCTTGAGGCTAGGGTTCCCCTTCCTATTGGTTGAGCCAACACTGTCGACCCGCGCTTCAAGGACAGTGTTAAAGTCCCCTACTAGGATTACCGTTTTCGACGTCGCTAAAAAGGGCTCCAGGTTCCGAAAAAACCCGTCTGTCTACTCTCGTTCGGAGCGTAGACAGCTACCAACCTGAAGGACTGTTTACTTACGTGGGTCACATCCAGAACAACCAGCCTGCCTTCTGGGTCCAGAAAGACAGTACTTACCTGCAAGTCCAAGCTCTTCCTGATAAGGACTGCCACGCCTCTGCCTCTTCCTCGGCTAGGAGAAATAAATTTCTCGAACCCATTTAGAAGAGGCGAGAACGCTTGGGCCTCGTTCATCTTGGACTCGGTTGCAATAGCTATGTCTACTCCATGTGTCGTGAGGTCGTCCAGGAAGCAAATTTGTTTCCATTCCGACCCCATTCCACGTACATTCACACAACCCAGCTTAGCCATTGTCGGTGAGAGAAAAAATAAATGAACTTACGGTTGAGAAAGGGAGCATGACAGTTTAAATCTGCCCGCCTCCCCTTCTTCCTCCCTTGTGGTCGTAGCTGCAGGGCTCTTAACCGGCGTTGCCACCGGGCTCTGGGTAGGTGTGGTTGCCGGGGTTATAACAAGTTTACCCTCCAGTACTTCTTTTGTTACATCTCTAATCAGTCTATTCTTTAGATGTTCCTGCAGTACTTCCTCCTTCCACCCGTCTTCCCCCACTTTTGCGAAGCGAGTGGTTGCTTTTATGTCTGTAGCCTTGCTAAATAGTTTAAATTTTGAAAATTTATAGTATTTATATACCCTTTCGTTTGTTTCATCAAAAGCAATGATCTTATCATTTTTTTTTAAAGACTTTTTCACATCTTGTTTTATGGGGAGGGGCTTGGCGAACTGTTTCCCAATGAATACAGTGCCATGGGGGTAGGGCTGGGGAATTTGCTTTGTGTGTATGTCTGCGGTGCTTGCTGATTTTTTCCTTGTTTGGGGAGGGGAGTCCAGGGTTTTGTCTTTTTTTCTTTTGTGTGTCACCTGTGTGTAATCCATTTGTTCGGTACAATCCGTTTCTGTTTCTTTGCTTGTCGTCGTCTTGTTTTCTTTTTCCGCCTTCTCCCCTTCAGTGTTAGAAGCACTTTGAGGAGGGGCTTCATTGGTTTTCTTTTTTTTTAAGCAGTTCGAGCGGACGTGACCCTTCTCGCCACATTTAAAACATCTAGGTCTGCGCCCCTCCACTGACACTCTCATGGACGTTCCATCTTCGTTAAATATCCTATCGGGCAGGTTCTCCAATATCTTGTTCTCTGCCTGAACGAGGAGTTCCAGCGTCTGTCCCTTCCAGCGTACCTCCTCTTTCCTTCTCATCTGCAGAATCGAAATTTCCCGCTCTACATTGTGCAGGACCGCCGCTGCTACCCACATAATATCATACCCTCTCGGTATGTCCTCTACCAGCAGTTTAGCTGTTCTTTTTCCCATATACGAGGGTAGCAGCATGATATCATCATTTTTCAGGGTCAATGATGACACCTCTCTTGCTACCTCAGCCGAGTCAAAATGTGCTTCAACAGTAGCGCTGCGAGCACCTCGAACGACATGGCGAATTTTGTCCCACACCGCGGACAAGCACTTTTCGACAATTTCGTTTCTGACGTCCATAATTTTCTTTTCTTTGTAGCTATACACTTTGTATATAACTGTTTTTTCCTTTATTTCTTGTACCTTCGCTTGTACCATGTGCTTCGTTGATGTTGATCAGTTAGCTGATCGGCTTAAGCGGGACAGGGTCGTTTATTTATGATACATTCAGGCCTGCTGATGAATACGTAAGTATGAAATCACTGTGATACAGGTCTATATTTTTTAAATGTCTTATTTTGAAAAATTGCATTCGGTGGGATTAGTAATATTTTTTGGTAGAAATGACTAATTGTCCCTCTTAGCGTGTGGCATGTATGTATAATGCTCTCTGGCATGTATGTATAATGCCCTCTATATATAAATTAATATGTTCAATAAGAAATAATTATTTTCGAAATTTATTCTCTTATGAGGTTTTCACGCTATCTACCTGACAATTTCTTGTTAAGTTTTCCTTATTAAGTAGTTGTCCTTAATTGCTAAATTTTTATTCCGAAAAAACTTTTCCTCTCCCGAAATGCAATTCGTAAAAGTATGCCATTTACAGGATGTAATATATGTAAACTCACCCATGTGCTTCGTTGATGTTGATCAGTTAGCTGATCGGCTTAAGCGGGACAGGGTCGTTTATTTATGATACATTCAGGCCTGCTGATGAATACGTAAGTATGAAATCACTGTGATACAGGTCTATATTTTTTAAATGTCTTATTTTGAAAAATTGCATTCGGTGGGATTAGTAATATTTTTTGGTAGAAATGACTAATTGTCCCTCTTAGCGTGTGGCATGTATGTATAATGCTCTCTGGCATGTATGTATAATGCCCTCTATATATAAATTAATATATATATATATATATATATATATATATATATATATATATATTATATATATATATATATATATATATATAAGTTTAACATTAAGGATAATCTCTTAATAAGGGATCTTAACAAGAAATTATCGGGTAGCTAGCGTGAAAACCTCATAAAAGAAAAGAATCCGAAAATAATTTTTTTCTTTTGAACAAATTAATTATATCTATATTGTATAGAGGGCATTATTACACATAAATGCCTCACACTAGGAGGGACAAAGTCATTACTACCAAAAATTATACTAATCATACCCAATGCAGTTTTTCAAAGCAAGACTTTAAAAATGAATTATGTTCTGTATCACCGTGATTTCACATACAACTTGCGTCTAATGATCGTCAGCAGAACTGATTCTGAATACATCATAAATAAACTACCAACCTTACGTAGCGGAGACGAACAGACAACTGTTCACTCCGGCCAAGCACATGGAATGTTTATAAATCATATATCCGGTAAATGGCGGGCTTTTTACGAACTGCATGTCGGGTAATGAAAAGTATTTCGGAATAAGTTTAACAATTAAGGATAATCTCTTAATAAGGGATCTTAACAAGAAATTATCGGGTATATATATATATACACACACAGAAACATACATGCATATATATATTTATATATATTTATGTATATATATATATGTGTATATATAATATATATATTTATGAATATATATACACACATATTCACATATATAATACAAATAATATATATATATAATATATATATATATACATATATAGATAATATATTTATGTATTTATATATATATATATATATAATATATATATATATATATACATATATAGATATATATATTTATGTATATATATATATATGTATATACATATGTATATGTACATACATCTATACGTATATTATGCATATGTAGGCACAGGACGTCACGAAACGTGTACAACAAAAAATACGAAGCACGAGTTCATGGAATATGAACTATTTATTCGAACAACGAAAGACACAAATGGAAAACAAGACAAACAACATAAAGAACGACCCTTCATCAGCTGTTGGCTGTTTTTCTACTCTCGTATTTCGAACATATATACACATATATATATATATTACACAAACACACACACATATATACATATATCTTTTATCGTTTACTTGTTTCAGTCATTACAATACGATCATGCTGGGGTACCGCTTTGAACAATCTTTTAAACATCTGGTACTTATTCTGTTGGTTGGTTTCTTTTGCTGAACCTCTAAGTCACATGAATAGATACAGGCTTCTTTCAGTTTCTATCTACCAAACACACTCACAAGGCTTTGGTCAGTCGGAAGGTATAGTAGAAACACTTGCCCAATGTGTCATGCAGTAGGACTGAACCTGGGAACATGTCGTTGAAATCAAACTTCTTACTACACTGCCACACCATGCGTACATTTTTTTTAATATAGGCTTATGCATGAGTATGTGCATATGGGTGTACACGCAAAATATTACTCAATAGTAGGTTGGAGCTTATTCTTATTGTTTTAAGAAAATATTTCTTTCGTTTCTGTTCCAGAATATCGCGTTTCTAGAAGGTGATTCAAGATGACTGATTTGTAGTCTATTTTAAAAAAGAATTGATATTGTACGAGGCAAAATTCATCTAGTGTCATGGCATTGTTCAGTGTTTGGAGTATAAAAATCAGCATGGCGCAGGAGTGGCTGTGTGGTAAGTAGCTTGTTTACCAACCACATGGTTCCGGGTTCAGTCCCACTGCGTGGCACCTTGGGCAAGTGTCTTCTACTATAACCTCTGGCCGACCAAAGCCTTGTGAGTGGATTTGGTAAACGGAAACTGAAAGAAGCCCGTCGTATATATATATATATATATATATATATATATATATATATATGTATGTATGTATGTGTGTGTATATGTTTGTGTGTCTGTGTTTGTCCCCCTAGCATTGCTTGACAACCGATGCTGGTGTGCCTATGTCCCCGTTACTTAGCGGTTCGGCAAAAGAGACCGATAGGATAAGTACTGGGCTTACAAAAAAATAAGTCCCGGGGTCGAGTTGCTCGATTAAAGGCGGTGCTCCAGCATGGCCGCAGTCAAATGACTGAAACAAATAAAAAGAGTAAAAAAAAGAGTAAAAAGAGAAAAAGAGTAAAAAAAAATTGTTATTATCTTAGATGTTATAAAGACACCCTAGCATCAGCAAGTTACTTCTTCAGTTGGATATCTAGTTTTTCTTTATTTGGGATGTTGTTTTATTTATATGAAGGCGCATGGCTCAGTGGTTAGAGCGTGGATCTTACAATTGTGAGGTTGTGAGTTCGATTCCCGGACCGGACTGCGTGTTGTGTTTTTGAGCAAGACACTTTATTTCACGTTGCTCCAGTTCACTCAGCTGTAGAAATGAGTTTCGACATCACTGGTGCCAAAATGCATCAGTGATGTGGAGAGGGGAGGCAGGTATGCATGAGCGACTGCTGGCCTTCCACAAACAACTTTACCCGGACATGTTCCTCAGAGGGTAACTTTCTAGGTGCAATCCCATGGTCATTCATGACCAAAGGCAGGGGGTTGTGTTTTATTTATTCATTTATTTATTGTTAGTATTGTTGCTTTTTATAAATTGGAAAGGCAGTGTGAACGTTTCTGACATCATTTGCACCAGAAAAATGAGATAACGTTTTGGCCCATTAGCATATTGTTAGTGATTTATATTTCATTGCCTCCAAATGACCTGTTGCGACAAAACCAAGGACATAAGTTCGTTGACCTAAAGCTGCTATGAAATGCGTTACACACTCAGCTGTCATACGCAGAATATACGATAAAATTATCTACTTATTTGCAAAAACAACAGATTATTTTATTATATCTTCAATGTCATACACCTTAAACAGTCAAACTCAAGCAAAGTGGTTACTGTTAATGAAGTTTGTTTTAATGCTGACGGATAAACGAGTTACCACTTCCTTTCATATTACCATTTTTCATTCTATGGAAGATTAATAGTGTAGGAAATAATTTATTTTATCGCATTTGTAAGGATTGACCAATTCCGAAATTTTATTCGAAATTCCAAAATCCTATAATAGGAAGATATATTTCTCTGAGATTCAAGAACAGCATCTTAAGTAACTATAGAAGAAAGAGAATGAATGTTCTAATAACAAACGGATCAATTTCATAGGTGTTTTAAAATAAGACTTCCATCTCTGTCGCTTTTCAATTACTTGCCCTTTTTCTATGAAGCAATCGGGATAATTTTGCAGATTTCAGGGTTCCATCTCTATCTACTGAAGATCTATTAGCGGCGTGTGCTCAGTAAATTACGGGAAAATACCCGAAGTATATATATATATATACACAGATGCATTTCTGTATGATTTTCTATTTTTATTCAGTAGATATTACAAAGTTACTCGAGGGCCTAAAGTTTCGGGCATGGCACTTATCAAGCGGTTCAGTGGCATGCACGAAATTCTCGGCCCTTGACTCGTTTTTAACTTCTGCCGATTTGGCATAAAGAATTTTATACACACTTAGGTGTTTAGTGTGTTCCTGTTTTTACTACCTGATTTTCTCTCTCTCTCTCTCTTTCTTTCTTCATGCACACATACACGCAGACACACACATACATGCATACATATATAAATATATATGCATACATACATATATATATATTTATTCTTAAACATGAATAATTGCTTCTTTACTACCCACAAGGGGCTAAACATAGAGAGGACAAACAAGGACAGAAAGGGGGATTAAGTCGATTACATCGACCCGAGTGCGAAACTGGTACTTAATTTATCGACCCCGAAAGGATGAAAGGCAAAGTCGACCTCGGCGGAATTTGAACTCAGAATGTAACGACAGACGAAATACCGCTAAGCATTTCGCCCGGCGCGCTAACGTGTCTGCCAGCTCACCGTTGACTGTGACTTCGAAATTTTAGCCAGTAATGCTATTGTCGGACTGTCAGCGATATTCTTGCTCCATAAAAAACTTGACCTGTACAAAAGTTTAGAGTAACTCCTCAGATTAATCAAAATTTGGTTTTTAATATAACTAAACATAAATACTATTAACATAAAAACACGCATTAACATACTTACATATATTATGCATATATGTATATGTGTGTGTGTATGTGTGTACTCATATATTTATACATACATACATATATATTCAATACGTGATCGGCTTGACAACATTTTTTAATATTACGATAAGTTTCTTAACATGAAACCAATAGTATCTTTAATATACAAATAAAGAAATTTTATCCACCAATGAAGTGTTGATGGCCTATTCTCGTCGTTCAACGTTTACGTGTGTGTGTGTGTGTGTATACACACATATTTATATATACACACACACATATATACATACAATATTTATATATCTATATCTATCTATTTACACACACACACACGCACACACACACACACACAAACACACACACACAACACACACACACACACACACACACACACACACACACACATATATATATATATATATATATATATATATTCAGACGGCTCAAGTCGAAGTTTTAAACGGTCCATTTCTGTAGAGCAGATTCCAGTGGTTCTACCAGGACCATATTAAGTATGTTCCAGCTGTCTTAGGCAATTACATAGAAAACTCTCGCATTCATTTTTTACCTACGATCAGCAAAACAGACCTTTAGCTAAGGATTTATCTATATCAACTGCTTTTTGAACTCAAAAGTTGACGAGTCTGGTCAAGGATTACATGGTCTACTGTCTTACAAGCGAATTGCAAGGAAGTAACTTACCCATGGGATGGACTAGAGAGTAAAACAGACGACAGGAAATGATAATCGTTATTAACAGTTTAAAACTTAGAGGGACATTGTTTAAAAAGAAAAATATATCCAAATATAACTTCTGTTTAACATGATTCAATGTGAGTGCCTCTACCTAGTCGTTTAAATTGCTAGAAATAGCACATATCTCCATCAAATTAAATTTTTTTCTCTTTGAAAAATAAACTATAAACTGGATAGTATTGAACCAGATACGCGATACTCGAAAATAACACAGTTGGTTTGAATGAGTAGAACGCTTAACACTAAATACTAAGCACTAAACAAATATGGGGAAGCATAACAACACCGACAGATTCTGCTTATCATTGATTAATGTGTGTAATATACCATACTAAATGAAAACTTCCTTGCTACCCAACAATCCAGATTGCATTTCAGACATAATTATTACTTTCGCTGTTGCCTTCATTAGAAATTCTTATTTATCAAGCCTGCATCTATTGACTTCTGTAAGTAGGAGCAAGAAGGATACCCAAGACATTAAGAACTTTGTGAAATTGAGAAACTAATTACATTGCTAAAGTAAACTTCAATGAATGAAAAGCTGCAGAAATGAATTATTAAAAGCCTGTTTGTTGAGCTGGTAGCAAAAACTGGAACTAATTACCAATTGTAGCTTACAGCAATCAATAGCAGTTGTACAATTGAGAAAAGTTTCCAGAAACCAAATATGTCATTATGACTATTTTGGTTTTTATTATTATTTATATTTTTAAATGTCTGGGTTGTTTTTTTTTTCCTTTTAGTTTTAAAACGAATTTCGTATTGTATCTGCTGCATGTTATGATATGATGAATAGATGAATAAATAAATAAATGAGAAGTGGTTTCTACATGCTACGGGATATATCATACACACATAAATAAAGAAATACACACACACACGCAAGCACACACACATAAATATATACATATATATGCATAGGTATATGTATGCATGTGTATATATACATATATGCGTATATATATATACATATATATATATATACACATACATATACATATATACACATAAACATATGTATTTGCATATGTATGTATATATGTGTGTGTGTGTGTATGTATATATATACGCATTCTGAATATGCATCCAAACGTACATACATAAAGATATACGTGCATACATACATTCATACGTACATGCATACGTACATACGTACGTTGGTACGTACGTATGTCTATATGTATGTGTATTTGTATGTATTTATATGTATGCATATGTTTGTCTATCTGTATGTGTATTTGTATGTATTTATATGTATGCATATATGTTTGTCAATCTGTATGTATGTACGTATGAATAGAATAGATAAGAGATGTGAGTTAGAGAAAACACGCTTTTTCCTTTCGCTTACAGCTGTTTCATAATCCTGTTAGTTATATAATAGGCGCTACATCAACATTTACACCTATATTAAATATTCATATAAATGTATGTGAGTGTGTACACCCAGATATACAGGGCTGCTGAGGAGTAAACTAGTAGAATAATCTAAAGAAAGATGGAAACTCTACTTCAGAGAGCAAGCTGACTAGTATATGTTACACACACGCACAAACACACATTTGTGTGTGTATATGTGTATACATATATATGTATATGTATGTATACAACAAATATGTGCGTGTAAACGCGAACAGCTTAATGGTTATGGTGTTGCACTTTTAAACAAGTCTCTTTATTTTTCATTCGTCCAGTTCATTCAGCACCAGCTTGGTCACTTTATGCCCCGAAAACTGGGTAACCGGCCTCTGTGAAGTCTAGGACTCGAGACTGTAATGTCCAGGGTTTATTTTCATACACACACACACACACATGCATATGTTTATGTATATACTTATACATGTATATATATATATCTTAAGTTGACGAAGAAAGGATGACCTCCCTTTGCAAATGGCACACAAAGTGCACACAAAGTGTGTCAAGGGCACACAAAGTGTGTCAATAGCCAGCTGGAGAAGATATTCGCCTGAGGCTACAAGTTACAGTAACATCCACCCTTAGTGGTTAGCCATATTCAGTTGGCAAATATACTTCACATTGTCGTGCAGTTACTGTCTATACCTCGTTCAGAGATTTATTATTGCGTATATATTTACACATACATACTCTTTTTTTTTATTCTTTCATTCCTGCACCGGTTTCAGCCAGAGACTGGAGCCAAGCTGAACCACCGCCTTTCAGTGTTTTGGGGTCTCCGTTCGGTACTGTTTTTGATGAAGAAGTGAAGTAAACGAAGTTGCTCTTCTTTGCCCTCCTGCCGCGAATTAGGCTCATCTGGGATTTCGGATAGTAATTTGTCCAGGTAATTATTTAACGTTTCCACATCTACACCTTGCATATCTCTTGGCAGGTTGTTTAACAGACGTAGTCCCATGAAACCCAAGCTATTGCAATACTGGGTCCTTGTCTTTGGTATTATGCAGTA
>NC_043000.1:47513914-47518914 GCF_006345805.1 Octopus sinensis
AAAATTAAATAGTCATAGACCATTTAAGTTCAACATCACAATCAAGGAGCGGCCATAATAGGCCATTCACCCACTAGAAATAACAGCCAAAGCTTCAACCGCAAAATAACATTAATTCCGCAAACCAGGAGAAAATTTAAAAAACATTTACCCTGTAATTCATATACGATGCACCGTTTCATCTATTGTTTAATGGTAAACTAACCTGATTAAATTAAATCAAGCCAATCTTCCATAGGCCCTTAGATTCGTCAGTAAGAAATAGCCAGATCGGAACAGATATTTTCACGAGGCACTTCTGTCCCTGCCTCGGCAATATCTGACCTAAAATTTTCAAATCATCGCACTCGCGCCAAATTTATCGATGTTGAACTTATAAATGGTCTATGACTATTTAATTTTTCCCACTAGCCGCTGGTGGCAAAAACATTATATAAAAATTTGTTTTGGCACCCTATATGATTAATTATATAATATATATAGATATATATATATATATCATATATATACATAAATATATTCATATATATATATGACGAGCTTCTTTCAGTTTCGTCTCCAAATCCATTCACAAGGCTTTGGTCTGCTGGAGGCTATAGTGAGGACACTTGCCAAAGGTACCACGCAGTGGGACTGAATCCGGGACCATGTGGTTGGGAAGCAAGCTTCTTAGCACACAGTCACGCTTGCGCCTATATACATACACGTATACAGAGAAAGTGAGAGAGAGGGAGAAAGTTATTGGGCAGGAGAAATAGCCCTATGAATATATATATATATATATATATATATATAATATATATATATATTCTTTTATTCTTCAATTTGTTTCAGTCGTTTGACTGCAGCCATGCTGGAGCACCGCCTTTAGTTGAACAAATCGATCCCAGGCTTTATTCTTTGTTAGCCTGGTACTTATTCTATCGATGTCTTTTGCCGAACTGCTAAGTAACGGGGACGCAAGCACAGCAACATCGCTTCTGCAGCGATGGTGGGGGGACAAACGCGGACACAAAGACACACAATCATGTGTATACATACACACACACGCACACAGACATACACATATACGACGGTCTTCTTTCAGTTTCCGTCTACCAAATCCACTCACAAAGCTCTGGTCAGCCCGAGACTGTAATAGAAGACAATTGCCTAAGGTAGCACGCAGTGAGAGTGAACCTAGAACGATGTGGCTGTTGTGTAGTTTAATCTTTAATTATCAAATATCTTTTGTTACATTTTCTTATCAGTTCCTTGCGCTTTGTTTGTAAAAATGTAATTTCAAATTCAAGCTTTAAGTTTTCTACTTCTTCACAGGCACATCACTGTGATGATATGCTCCTTGTCTCCTCATACTAAATGGAGCTGACAGGACTGATGTATAGTCTTCCCTCGGTATCTCGATATCGACTGCTAGATATATTGTTTTGAATTGTAGGTTTGTTGTAGTACAGTGCTGTAATATAGGTATTGTTTCCATCATTAACCCTCTATTTTTGTGGGAAATTCTACAGAGTACAAATGTTTACCCATTAATGTTTAACAATGTTGATTTTCTTTAGTATGCGTGATGTAATGAATTTCATATTGCTCCTCGTTCTATGTGCATGGGGAACGGGAGATAGTGTGTTGTACATGTGTTAATTGTGAAGTTTATAGCTTTCACATTTGCAATCAATTTCATAAATCACGTCGGTATTCTAAGAAATGAGTAAACTAAGCACCATATAGTTATAAGAAATATACAGCAACAAATATACCACACATCACACTTATCAAACATACAAACACTTGAAGTATTATATAAATCATATGCATACTAATTATTAAAGAAATGAATGCTTCATCATGCATTATCAAAAATAAGCACCTATAAAATAAATACGGATATGAATACACTAATGACATATTGCAAAGACTTTAAGATAGAAAAGGCACGAATCAGAAAGCATTTAAAAACAATTAACAAGCTACTAATGACTAATGAGATTTATAAACTCGATTGTAGAGTTGAACGTTATAAACTTCCCGACTCTAACTGTTATATCAGCCACACAAATACGATACTATAGTAGTGGCTTGCCATGCTCTTACAACGAAGAATAATTGTATTCCAATATGCCACACAAGCAAGACATAAGTGTAAAGGAAAACAGTAGTAAGTAACAAATCTATGTCCTATAGGATTCTTTCGAAGAAAAATACACTGTTAAATGACAAATCACTGCCTACTATGGAGACAGCAAAATATACCATCCCACATCACTTTGGCGATGCTATTGTGAAAATCTAGGAATATGGAAGATGGATTTTAAAGGTTTGGTGTTGCAACAACTGCAATGGTCTTATGCGAAAATATGGAAAAAATAAACTCGATAACAAAATAAAAATAGAACACGTTCGAGTATTCAATGCATCGCAAACACATACACACAAACACACACACACACATACACACATATACACACACCAACAACCACACATTAGCAAAAGCACAAACGCATGTATGTGTGTGTGTGCGTGTTTGTGTGTGGAGAGAGAGAGGGTGAGATAATGCATAAATATAAGCTCTAAGTAATATTTTAATATTAACAGAAATCTCTTGGTTTTACTATACATTGCGCACGCAGTGAACAACAAAACTTTACACATTAGCCTAGGTACATTACTGGTATTTGTTTTCCCGAACCAGAAGGATTGAAATATAAAAGGAATAGCGTTAATATACACGATCTGTACATAGAGGTAAAGTACCTGGGCTTTTAATTTTACACTTTATAACTTCTGACACTCAACTGCCTTTTACCACTTTATTATTGAGAACACTCGTCTGCCTTTCACTTTACACTCTCGCTCTTCTGCTACAGTTTACCACTGTATTAGTCTTGCCGTTTCAAGGCGGCGTACTTGCAGAAACTTTAGCACCCCGGGCGAAATGGTTAGTAGTATTTCGCCTGTCTTTATGTTCTGAGTTCAAATTCCGCCGAGGTTGACTTTGCCTTTCATCCTTTCGGGGTCAATAAATTAAGTACATGTTGCATACTGGGGTCGATCTAGTCCCCCAAAATATTGTGCCTTGTGCCTAGAGTAGAAAAGAATATTTCATTATGCCGAAGGCGGCGAGCTGGCAGAAACGTTAGTACGCCAGGCGAAATGCGTAGCCGTATTTCGCCTGCCGTTACGTTCTGAGTTCAAATTCCACCGAGGTCGACTTTGCCTTTCATCCTTTCGGGGTTGATAAATTAAGTACCAGTTACGCACTGGGGTCGATGTAATCGACTTAATCCCATTATCTGTCCTTGTTTGTCCTCTCTGTGTTTAGCCCCTTATGGGTAGTAAAGAAATAGGTATTTCGTTTGTCTTTACGTTCTGAGTTCAAATTCCGCCGAGATTGACTTTGGCTTTCATCCTTTTGGGGTCGATATACTAAGTACCAGTTGCGTACTGGTGTCGATCTAATCTACTTGCCCCCTCCCCCAAAACGTCGGGCCTTGTACCTAGAGTAGAAAAATAATATTTCATTATGTCGATTCCGTAATAACGAAATGTTAATTTGACTAACACCGGATTTGAAAACACAACAGAAAGGGCCGTAACTAAACATTGCATTAAAGTTTTCACAGATCTCTAACGGTTCAGCCATTCCTCACCCTTATTAACAAGTAAGAAGTAAGAGGCAGGAGATTCTACATAATTAGTAACAGTCAATGTCTCCATACTGTAAAAGAAATGTGTGCTTAAGCAGCAATATAACAAAGAAGAACGTAGATTATCTAAACACTGAATCAACCATATTTACTACGAATACTTTTGGGACCTTATTTCACCAAGAAGAATTCTTAACTGAGATAAATAAAAGGAAACAAGAAAAAGTGAAAGAGAGAGAAAGAAATTTTACTTGTGTAGTCTTCATTAGTTCTGGACTAACAGATTTACTGCATATAGAGATAGCAAATTTAATGCCAGCGAACTTGTAAAAGATTTAACTATGCAAGATAGAATCAGTACCGTTTATCGCTCGAATGCCGCTGGCATTTATTTATCTACACCAATTGTAGATGAAAAGTAAAAATCAACCCATAACAGGGTCTTATCTAAAATCTTAATACCAGGCGAGATGACCGAGTAGATACAGAAAATTTGACTTATTGTTCATAGGCTATAAGTTCAAATCCGGTGCAAGTTATTTTCTATTGTCAGAGGAGACAGAACACTTTATTCTGCAGTTTTAATTCATTTACTCCTGTGCAGAAATCGTTACTTGATTATTCGTCTCTTATAGATGTGACTTGCTACCAAGGAACAGATTTATCAGTCATCTGCTCTATTAGGTGAAAGTGGAAATAACTACCACTGTCACCATCGTAACCATCATCATCATCATCATCATCATCATCATCATCATCATCATCATCATCATCATCGTTCAACTGCTTTATCTAAAAGACAGTCACAACCATTTAAGACCTATTGCAGCTTTTAAGATTTATAATCATACCATGAACACATGTAGGCATACAAATATCCTGCCGCTGGACAGGATTTGTATTCGCAGCAATTTTGGAAAGAGAAAAGTCGATTACATCGATCCCACTAGTCAACTGGTAATTGTTTTTATAGACCCTGAAAGGATGAAAGGCCAAGTGGACCTCGGTGGAATTTGAACTCAGAACGTAAAGACGGACAAAATGCCACTAAGCATCTTGCCCATGTGTTTACGATTCTGCCAGCTAACTACCTTAGCCTCGCTTATTAATTGAAATCAATTAATTTCACTAAGTCTGCTTCCACTACAACTGCTGGTGCCATTGTGAAATGTAGAAAATATATAATCTAAAAGAATCTCTTCCAGTAATGATATAGATATTGGTCTTTCGTGTTCAGTCTGAGGAAACCAATATGTAAAGAGGAGAAACAACAATCTCATTTCTCTAAAACGTACTAGGCTAACTTGTGTGTGTATGTGTGTGTGTGTGTGTGTGTAGATACACATTTACATA
>NC_043000.1:47523914-47571414 GCF_006345805.1 Octopus sinensis
TGGAGTATTTAGTTACATATATCTTCCTCAAAAATTAATTTGCTATAGTGTCTCTTGATATCATCGAATAGTATGAGTCAAACATAGGCCACAGACTTTCCGATTCAAACACTTTCCAGTTGACAGCTATTGGTTAACACGTAGGATGAAGACAACGTGGGTGTGTGTTTGCGTCTGATGTAGCTTGCAATGTTTGTTATTATCAAGTACTGCGTCTGTTATAGCGTGTATTCTATGCTTAGATATCATCTAACCATTAATAGCTGACATTGACGTTATGGGAATAAAAGATGTAAACGGTATCTATGGCCTCCTAGGAAATGCTTTATAATTTGCTTCAGGAAGGTCCTAATTATAGTAGCAGAAACATTTAGAGTGAATAGAGATTAAACCACATCACATTTTTATTTGTAATTCTCGTCATATCTCATGATGTACACCTGCCATACGCCCACGGGAAGTTAAATAATGCAGAGACTAATCAAAACTAAACTGGTTTCAAATTTTGGCACAAGGCCAGCATTTTCGGGGGAGGGGTAAGTCAATTTTAACGACCCGAAACTGGTACATATTTTAGCGACCCTGAAAGGATGAAAGACAAAAGCAACCTTAGCAGAATTTGAACTCCGAACGTATGAACTGGTGAAATGCCACTAAGCATTTTGCCCGGCATGCTAACGATTCTGCCATCTCACCGTCTTAATAATAAATCAAAATAATGTTAAAAATAAAGATGTACTCATACGTGTATGTGACTGGTGCTAATGTATAAACCACAGTAAAACACTAGGTATAGATATAAATTTATACAAGTATATTTAGCCACGCATACTACCAATGGTATATTTATATATATATATATATATATATAAAGACTCCGCCGGTTACGACGACGAGGGTCCCAGCTGATACGATCAACGGAACAGCTTGCTCGTGAAATTAACGTGCAAATGGCTGAGCATTCCACAGACACGTGTACCCTTAACGTAGTTCTCGGGGATAATCAGCGTGACACAGAGAGTGACAAGGCTGACCCTTTGAAATACAAGTACAACTCATTTTTGCCAGCTGAGTGGACTGGAGCAACGTGAAATAAAGTGTCTTGCTCAAGGACACAACGCGTCGCCGGGAATCGAACTCACAACCTTACGATCATGAGCCGAATGCCCTAACCACTAAGCCACGCGCCCTCACTTCGTATATTTATATAATGACACATACGAGAGGTGCTGAAAAGTTCCTGGCTTTAAGGGTATCACGAAAGGGTAGAGCTGTTACCATTACAGAGGAGGTAGGATAGCTGTTTAGGAGAAGATATGCAAAAAAATAATGATGATATACATTATAGTTTTTTTTTTTGCAGATTTAACGCATGATGACAGCTCCTACAGTGGATTTTGGTAAAATTGAAGCACAAACGGTCATGAACTTCCTCATTTTGCAAGGCAAAGAGCGACTGAAATCCATGGAGTTATAAAGGAAGTCTTGAAGTATGGGTTCCTATCTTACTCTACAGTGAAACCCTGGGTTTCAAGGTTTAGGGTCGGTCATTTCGGGGTCGCATATGAACCCAGGTCAGGGCTGCCAACTTCAGCGACCAGAGAGGACAAAGCCGACTCTGTGCACGTCATGATTTTCAAGGATCGCTGGATTTTAGCTAAAGTCATAGCTGAGACTCTGGTTATTTCCAGTGAAAGAGTCGGCCGCATCATACACAACATTGTGGACATGAGAAAGCTTCCAACAAAATGAGTGCCGAAATACCTGAACGCAAATTAGAAGCGCCTCAGAATGACGACATCATAGGCGATTTTGGACCGGTTTTCACTGGGGGGAGGTCGATTTTATGGCTAGTTTAGTCGCCATGGATGGAACTTGGCTTCATCATTACGATCCTTAGACCAAGCAACAAGCAATTGAATGGCATCACAGCGGTTCATCGCGGTCTAAAAAGTTTCGGACCCAGAGTCAGCTGGAAAGATTTTGGTTTCAATGTTCTGGAACTAAGACTGAGTTCTCATAAAATACATATCAAATTGTCGCAACATCAACGCAGAATAATACAATACTCTATTGGGCGAAATTGTTAAAGCTTTGAAGCAGAAACACCGTGGGAAACTGTGCCGTAGTCTCCTGTTTTCGCAGGACAATGCACCAGCACACAGTACATGAAAGTATACGGAAAATACGCAGCTTTGGCTTCGAATCGGTAGACCACCCACCTTATTCTCCTGACTTGGCCACCTCCGACTGTCACTTCTTTCCACAACTGAAGAAACATCTCAAGCGAACGAAATCTCTCTCCGATTTGGAAGTGAGCACTGCTCACAGAGATCAGGCTGCAGGCCCAACCTTCCGATTCTTTTTACAGGGCTCAGAAAAACTGAACGACTTTTGCTATAGTGCGTGAATTTGAGAGCGCTATATGTTCAATAAAATCATATTTAACTGTTCCTTCTCTATTTTCCATTACCCTAAGTCAAGGTATAAAAATTATTTCTAATGTTAATACAAGGGTTTGAAATTTAGTGGGAGAGGGCTTGTTGATTCTATCAGTGCCAGTACTCGCATTTATTTATTTTATCGATCCCGAAATGTTGAAAAGCGAAGACTACCTAGAAGGAATTTGAACTCAGTACGCAAAGAAATACCGCTAGCACTTTGTGTGACACGCTAACGCTTCTGCCCTATCGTCGACTTTCATATATACTGGGTGTTCAGTCTAAATTTGCTACTTTGCATAAAAAGAAGAAAAGAAAACACAATATCCTAATCAAAAATTAAAATATTTAAAAAGTCAAAAATATATCAACTAGATTATGACTGAGAGATAACAGTTTGCTCAAAGTATCCGGAGTCAGCCTTCACCACGGCCTCAAGGCAGGTTCATAATTTGGCGCATGCTTTCCTTACAATGCCACTGGGAAGATATACAATCACCTTGATTTTGGCTACCAGCTCAGCATCGGTGTTGCAGGGAGAGCCCTACATATAGTAATATATAGTATTAGTTGGTCAGAAATTAGACCTGAGGAAGTCATAGAAATTACTTGACAACCACTTCTGACTCTTTCGGAGGTATAGCAATAAGCCGAATCCTGCCGCCTTTCAACATCAAGCCCCTCCAGCCAGGGTTTGACCACGCTCAGCAGTTTCACATAGCCACCTAGACCGAGACCAAGATCCTGTTCAAAGATGTGAGGATAAATCTGGCATTCAGACGCAATCAGAACGCCAACTGTGTGTCTGCTTGCTGGCCACAGCTTTGTAGTCTCCGTTGCAGCAGTCAATGCTTGCAGTGTTCACAAGGTATTGAGCAGCAGTCATAATATCGGGATTTTGATACCCGGCACGAATCCTCATGAATAAGGTAACTCACTTCCAATATTCACATGATGTCCAGTGGTCCAGGTCACCTAAATTTTTCTCAGCTACAACTTTCATCTTTATACATTCCAACACCTTTGGGTATTTCTTCATTACATCAATTTATATATATATATATATATATTATATATATATATATATATATATATATATATATATATATATATATAACGGTATATAATTAGGGCTCAGTAAAATAATTTACTTGGCCACATACTGAAATTTTTAGAAATAGCAGCCATTTCTACTACTTTAAGAAAAGTTTCCCAGATAGTGTTTACTCAAAAATAATTCACGTAGATATGGAGGGAAAACAGCAAAATATCCCATGTACAAAGTATGTGGCAAAGTAAATTATTTTACTGAGCCCTAATTATATAACGTAATATTTTCAATATGCCTTGAATGGTCCTTTTACATACTGAACACTACTTGGTGAAATTAATTAATAATTAATTGATTTTACCCTTTATTATTGATAATATATATATATATACTCTTTTACTTGTTTCAGTCATTTAACTGTGGCCATGCTGGAGCACTGCCTTTAGTCAAAGAAATCGAGTCCAAGACTTATTCTTTATAAATCTAATACTTATTCTATTGGACACTTTTGCCGAAAGGGTAAGTTACGGAGACGCAAACACACCAGCACCGGTTGTCAAGCGACGTTGCGGAGACAAACACAGACACAAAAACATATACACACACACACATATATATATATACATATATACGACGGGCTTCTTTCAGTTTCCGTCTACCAAATCTACTCACAAGGCTTTGGTCGGCCGAAGGCTATAGTAGAAGACACTTGCCCAAGGTGCCACGCAGTGGGACTGAACCTGGAACCATGTGGTTGGTAAGCAAGCTATTTACCACATAGCCACTCCTACATGTGTGTGTGTGTGTGTGTGTGTGTGTGTGTGGTGTGTGTGTGTGTGTGTGTTGTGTGTGTGTGTGTGTGTGTGTGTGTGTGTGTGTAATAATGAGGGCGCATGGCATCGTAATTAGGCTGTTGTACTCACGATCACGAGATCTTGGTTTCAATTTCTAGACCGGATACTGCGTTGTGCTCTTGAGCAAAACACTTCATCTTAAGTTCTTCTGCTTGTGTAGTCGTTCG
Source organism: Octopus sinensis (assembly GCF_006345805.1). Classification (NCBI taxonomy): domain Eukaryota; kingdom Metazoa; phylum Mollusca; class Cephalopoda; order Octopoda; family Octopodidae; genus Octopus; species Octopus sinensis. Next base: position 47,528,428 of record NC_043000.1, read on the forward strand.
GCAAAATAACTGAACACTCATACGTCATTTTCGACGGGAGAGTCCTGCCCTTTATACTTCCTATACCCATCTTTTTCCCAAATAATATCTTATACTGAACTCTACTGTTTCCCTCTTTTTAACTCCCTCATGTCGTCTCTGGTAAGACTAACTTTCTCTTTATAAATGTCCAAAAAGTCTACACAGCCTTGGCTTCGTTGTCTCTGCTATTTAACATATTATATACATATATGTATATATACATGCATTATAAACATACACATATATGTGTGTGTATGTATGTGCGTGTGAGTCGGAGTGTATAGAGAGATGGCGGGGGTCAACAGAATTCATTTTCCATTAACTCCTAATACGTTAAACGAAATAGTACTTGTATTACTCATCAACATCAATGTTGATGAGTAGTTCACCTCCTCAAGCAAAAACATATATTGTTCACAATATTTAGAAAATATCACTCCTATTAACTCTTTCTAGTGAGTATAATTGGGAATCCTGAAAATATTGGTAATACCTCTTCTGTGCAGAAAGGATGTATTTAAATATTATTCCTGCACCACCTAAAACTAGAATGCAAACAAGTATAGTTTTTGTAAATTAAATTTACGAGATTGAATTCTTCACTATTTTACTTTTGTTGATTTTCTCTATGTCTCTATTTAACTACTTATCTATGCTACCGTCTAGCTAACTACTTATGAATATAATTTTCTATTAATATAATATATAAATTCTATGGATGTGCTTATTACTATTTCTAGGTAGTTATGTCTGACTTCTTTATTTCTCGGTCTCTATCATTCTCCTTTTGGCACTCTTCCGTTTCACTTACTCTCTCTCTCTCTCTCTCTCTCTCTCTCTCTCTCTCTCTCTCTCTCTCTCTCTCTCTCAAGGACTACTATTTCTGTAATCTAACCTTAGATGTACTAAACACAATCACTGTAGGTTTAAGTTTCTGAACTAATAATATCATATTATGGGATCAAACGTTTCTACAACAAATTATAATTTTCTCAGGGTACTTTAGCGAACTTTTCAGAACATGAGTTACCTTTCCTTTGCTGTTGTAATATATGATGAATAATTTATGTGGCTTTTGTATATGTTGTCCCCCTACTCACACCACTAAAATTTTTATCATTTACTGCTTTGGATAAACTAACAATATTTCAACAACTGGTAAAATTCTGTATTTATATATATGCTTATATATGTATTCAATATATTTACATATGCATCTTTTGTATTTAATGTATTAAATATTCTTTGTATATCGACCTGCCTAAATTGCTTGTCCGTACACTTACTTCTCTACCCACTCAAGTTTAAACCTCAGGAGAACTACTAAGTGTATTCTGTACTGAGAATATCTGATTCTCGTCTATGGTGGGGGAAAGCATTATGGAATTAAAATGAAAGCCCAAGAGCTGATATTGCAGCAAGTCTCCTTTCCCCTAAGGAAATGTAAGTGTTGTTAGTTTCGTCGCAGTTAAACAGTATTTGAGCGCAGATCACGAAGAGATAAAAAAAAAAGAGTACTGCAAAGAATTGTAATCCTTGCCCTAACGACTCTACCAATAAGAATAAATATCTATATGTCTCAAGTACTGCTACAAGAGATATCGTTGTTTCACACACTTTGCGGCATTTTGCCCATCTTTACATTCTAACTTCAAATTCCGCCGCGGTAGACATTTTCTTTCATACATTTGGGGTCGATAAAATAAGTACCAGCTGAACATAGGAAGTCGGTGTAATCGACTTGTCCCTTCACCCGAAATTACTGGCCTTATGCTAAAATCCGAAATCAATATTTCGCAGATTGAGTATTCTTTTTTTTCTTTTATTCTTTTATTTATTTCAGCCATTTGACTGCAGCCATGCTGGAGCACCGCCTTTAGTCGAGCAAATCGAAACCCAAGTCTGCATATTTTGGAAGTTAGGTACATAGCTCTGTAATTAATAGGTTCGGTTCATAACCTCGTGGTTTCATGTTCGATCACTTTGTGCAGCAAGTAGAAGTGTTTTCTATCATTTAATCAAGACTAAACAAATTAAATTTCGTAAAGCCATCAGAGGTACCATTTCTATTGCTGTGCTGGTAGAATTAATCTGCCACGCGTATTAAACCTATATACTTCATGTGCGCCTTACATAGAGTCCACATTAACGCAAGTATCGGGACTCTAGTCTAAAGCTAAATACTTTCCCTTCCCTTCCTTGTTCCAGGCACGAGGCTCTAACAAAAGCTTGTACACCTGCCCTTTCAATTCCAAAGAATAAAACGATAAATAAACACAAAATCTGAAATTTATTGACTGCATTATCTTTTGAGGAAATATAAGTGAACATCGAATGAGGATTTGAACTCACAACTCATATGTTGATAATTAAACAGATTGAAGTGACTCGGTGATTTTGTCTCTACCACACGTGATTAATTTTGAATGAATGCAATCCCAAAAGACAAAGAAATACCAAAAATAAACAAGCAAGCGAGGACAAAATAAATCAAATATACAAACAATACAAATCGTGCAGTGTTTGTTTCTTCGAGAGTGAATTATTAGAGATATCAATAAATCAGCATAAATTAGCATTAATTAGCATAAGATCTGAAATAAATATTACAGTTATATAATGGATTGCTTCTATTGGTTGATGGATGAATTTTATCTTCAGCTCCAGATTTTTGCCAAGTATAACATTCCAAAATTATCATTCATTTTGGGTTACATTTACTGAAATCTTGCCGATTCTTAAAGTTTTTGTCATCATTCATACAATTATTTATTGATAACTTTCTTTAAAATTCTCTCTTTCAATCATAAACAGCATTACTGTCATTAGTGAAGCTGTTTGAGAATGAATACATGTAAAATTTATGATAATGCATTCAATGATCAAATTATCAACTTTAAGTTTTAATGTGGAATTTCTTTAGCCTTATCTAAGAAACACTTTATAGAGTTTCGGATCTTTTTTCGTCCTTTCAATATTTTCCGTTATAACTTCATTAGTACAACAACAAACATAACAACAACAAAATCTAATTAAAACTCCCTGTTTTATATGTCTTTTACACTATTTTGTTAACATCCCCAATTTTGTGTGGGCAGTTGTTTAGCCTCTGATTGGCCTGGTCGATAAAAAGACGTTGGCAACCATAATGGTACCATCCCACTTTTATTTTTATTTTTCTATTCATTTATTTCATATTTATTTATTTATTTTCTGCAGATTACACTTTCTCGTGTTCTCATGAGTCATTCCTTTTTTAAGACGATAATATACAGGTTGAAGGATACTTGCCTTCTATTTCAAGCAATTAAAGAGAGTTTTTTTAAGGAATCCTGCTCTGCTTGTGTGCATGTATATGTTTCTGAGTGTGCAGGCGCATGCGTGCATGAGAAATCACTGTCGTTATAGTATTAGATAGAATGCCTTGGGGTATATGCTTCGGCTCTATTCCTGTTTTCTCTGACAAAGTTTTCTACCTTAGGCCGATCAAATATCTTGTTAGGCAGATGTGGTAAACGAAGATTGTGGTGAGAGCCTCTGAATATATACCTTTAATAGATAACAGGTAAATCTCGCTACATACATACATGCATACATACATACATACACAGCCTCGACTGCGGACGACTGTCTTATGGGGTCAGCATTTGTGAGGGACGTGATGAACTCGGTCGGAGCCAGCTAATATGCAAAACGAACGGTTGGTCACTATAAGCAAGTCATTTGTGCTGGTTGTTCGGCAAAAAATACTGAACTCATATATACATACATACTTACATACATACATACATTCATACATACATACATACATACATACATACATACATATATATATGTATATATATCTTTTACTCTTTACTTTTTTACTTGTTTCAGTCATTTGACTGCGGCCAAGTTGGAACACCGCCTTGAGTCGAGCAAATCGGCCCTAGGACTTATTCTTTGTGAGCCTAGTACTTATTCTATCGGTCAATTTTGACGAACCGCTAAGTTATGGGGAGGTAAACACACCAGCATCGATTGTCAAGCGACATTAGGGGGACAAACACAGACACAAAAACATATACACACACATACACGACGAGCTTCTTTGAGTTTCCATCTATCAAATCCACTCACAAGGCCTTGAGAAAAATTTTTCTCTGTGTGTATTTCATACAAATTATGTGATGTTTACTAAATTTTATTCAAAAACCTGGCATCGTATTGAATGTAGGCCGAATACAGGGTTCTTGGTGACGTGGCTAACAATAGCAGGTTTTCAGTCGCTACGTTGATTGGAACAACATATCTTTGGCATCACTAAGGACATGCAGATGTTGCACAAAGTGATAAAAATGCGAAAACAAATTTTTATTTACAAAGTATTTTCTTTCATTTATTTAGTAATGTTCATTTTTATTAAATGTTTAGTTTTACTGCAGTCCTTGTATTTATTTTTTTAATGAAGCAATGAATCATATTTTGTTGAAATATTTTTCAGTATAATGCGTATTCAAATAACTCTACTTGAGACATTGTAAGTCGTCTTAAAAAACGTTGTTTTGGTGATAGAGAGCTTTAACTCTTATCACTGCAGCAAGCTGGTATATAAACTAAACGTATCTGTAATATTCACCCACAGGTAAATATATGTATGTTTATATAAATAAATATGCGTATGTCTACGTGTATATGACCATGTAAATATTCATTTTCTGCTTTTCTTTTAATTTCAATAACCTATATTTTTAAAACCGAATTCATTTATTTTACTTTTTTCTGTTTTAATGTATTAAATAATACATATTTTACGCTAAAACTACCTAAATTAAAACATTTTTTATAAGAATTTCTTTTGAATGTTTGTATGTGATAACTCAAACATATTTTCTCTTTTTCAATATTTTTGTTTATCGGCGAACTAAATTATAAATTATTTTTCCCGCTTTATAAAATATATTTCATCTCTTTGTAATAGAAAACTTACTTCTCACAAATTTCATGTTTACTAAGAAATAAGATTCGTAACAAATTTCCTTTTTTTTTTAAATTCTAAAATATCTTACTTTTTATACGTTTCATACAGATGTTTTTGTTTAGAAAACATCTTTTTGCTTGTTTCCTCCAGACAAAACCATATTTTACGTTTAATTCCTCTTATTACTTGTTATCACTTATATATATATATATATATATATATATATATATATATATATATATAATATATATATATATAGAGAGAGAGAGAGAGAGAGAGAGAGAGAGAGAGAGAGATATGTAAGTATGTATGTATATATATATATATATGTAAGTATGCATGTATGTATATATATATTAGTGATTTGAAAATCTTGTATGTCTCAATTAATTTTTACAGTGGTACGATTTTAGGAAATCCCACGTACGTTACACTTCATAGTTTATATCATATAATAGTCACCTTTTGGGTTTCTTCATCTATAAAGTAATTTCCCGAGTCAAAGAATGAGTCTTCATATGAACACTATTTGATTATGCGATCGCCTACATTACCTGTGAGAAACAGCAGCTACATCTGATCTCAATTCGCATCCTATAATATTAATAAAAAAAAGTAGTAAGGCCATATTAAATAATGTACTCTTAGATATACAGCTTAATAAAAGATTAGATGGTCATGGCTAGAACCTCGTTTATCATTAGATTTGTTCAGTCAGAACTGATCTAGTATCAACCAGGTATTAGAACAGCATAAATTCATTCTTAATAATATACTACCCGATGGCGGCGAACTCGCAGAAACGTTAGCATGCCGGCTTAGAGAATTTTCGTCTGTCTGTACATTCTGAGTTTAAATTCCGCCGAGGCCGACTTTGCCTTTCGTTTTTTCAGATTCGATAAAATATAAGTGCCAGTTAAACACTGGGGTCGATCCAAGTGACTTACCCCCTCCTCTGAGCTAGCTGGCCTTGTGCCAAAATATACTACCCGTAAGGTGGCGAGCTGATAGAATCGTTAACATGCCGGGGAAAATGCATAGCAGTGTTTCCTCCGCTTTCACGTTCTATGTTCAAATTCTGCAGAGGTCGACTTGCCTTTCATCCTTTCGAGATCGATAAAATAAGTACTGAACACTGGGATCACTGTAATCGGCTTATCCTTGCCCATCAACTGGCTGTTTTTCTGCCAAGATCTTAAACCAATAATATAATAGCCTGAAATGGTGGTTGGAAAATTTGTTACACTATGGGACAAAATTGTTTAAGATACCACTCTTTACGTTATGATTTCAAATCTTCTCGAAGTCAAATTTTTCCTGTCATCCTTCCAGGATCAATAGTATAATGAACCAGGGAATTAATTCAACCGACTATACATACAACTCACTAAATTATGACCTTGTGTTAATATTTGAACTTAATTTGGTATCACCTTAGCTACGTTGTCTTAACAGCATTAAAGTCCTCCAAGCAAGTCAGCCGCTGGGCCCCGTAGTATTTATTTACTTGAGAGCTGACCATAGCATACATAGAACAGAATTGGGTCCCTACAAGCGTGCGTCTCATGTGCAACTGCTCAATGCTCCTATATCTTAAGATAGCAATGACCATGACTGAATGGGTAATATTTCCTCCATAATCAAGGGGTTTTGGATTCGATCTCTCTTCGTAACATCTTGGCTGTCTTTTATCGGTTCTTGAAATCTATTCAAGCCCTGTGAGTGAAACTGGAGGACAAAAAGGGATTAGATGCCTGTCGATTCTTTCTTTGTCACACATTGTTATACAGTGACTCTCTACGAAATGCTACGTAAAGTACACCTGTCAGAGGAACATATAGTCTATTTATATGTTAATGAGTGGGTTGTCTTTTAGTTCAAACACTTGGAACACTTATCGTAAAAGCAACAGATATCCACTCAGTACGCTCAGTCTATTTGGCAAAACTGTTTCTCTGTACAAAACTAGTTTTGTACGAGTGGACAGAATTTTTAATAATTATATTTGAAAAGTGGTGAACAGGATAGAAGCATGTAGAAATTAGATTCCTCTTTCTGGATTTTCTAATTAAATTCTGCAAAATGATACTTTCCTTTTCATCTCTCTGCAACTGATGAAAAATAGCAGTTGAGTAATAAACTCGATTAAATCAACAACACATTCTCTCTAAATAAAGTTATTCTGGTATTGAATTAAAACTAAACTCACAACAGTTTATATATCTGTAAAGAATGTAAACATCTCATAAGCCCTGGGGATACTGTTTTCGAAGACTGCTGCTCATTCTAAATTTAGAGCATTAACCCATTAACTTCTAAATTTTTTTATTTATTTTTTTGGCTTTGCCAGGTGTCTTAGAAGTTAAAATAATATATAGTATTTGAATTTTCTTAATATGTGAATTATTTTGGAAATTATGATAAACTTTTCAAAAAGTCCTAAATGGGAATCGCGGAAATAAGGCATATGTATCCTTTTCTATTCAATTACAATAATAAACATTTTAGTTATGTCTTGAAATTATAGCATCAAATGCGAATGTGTATGAAATATCAACGAATGATATAGATAGGAAATGCAAAAACAAAAAAGTTTTCAAAACAGTCAATATTTTTGTAGTTTAAAAATAGCGATTTATAACATGAAATGTCCTCTAGAATTAGCCAGAATTAATAATTACAAACGTTAACTACTAAATATTGTTAAACACACCTCTGCAAATGCAATGTACATAAGCAATTCCCTTTAAATACAACGAACAACCGGCAGTGAGACTGTTTGTAGCAGATCCCCAAATGCGGCTCATGGCAGGCAATGGGTTCAGAAGATAAGATAGTGACGATCCCCAAGTAAATTGAACGCCAGACTACTGTAGCGCTTGTCATCAGATTTTGTCATCATAAATTTCACTGATGAAAGCGTTTCTTTTAGTCGCTTTTGTTTTGTATGTTTTTTTTTTACTTTTTCGAAATAGAAAAAATAAAGTACCAGTCACTTGTTGGGGTAAGCATAATCGGTTACTGCTTCCCACAAAAATTAATGTCATTTTATCTGCATCGATATCATTATTACATGAGATATTAATTACATGTAAAATTAGACTAGACTAAGGTGTACAGATGTAAATGTATTTCCAGAATAATTGAGGTAATCGTAAGCAATCGAAATTCAAATGCCATTTCCCTCAAAAATGACAGCTAGTCTTCTCTCAGATTATAGAATATTGGCTTAAAATGGGACGATCACATTAGATAATCTAATCCTAGAAAGCCTTAAGGCAAGGATGGTTAAATTTGGAATGATTTTGATCATAACACTGCTTAATCAGGGTTGATTTGGAGCTAAACAACCATTTCGACAATAACATTAATTCTCTTTCTTTCCACCTCTCTATCTCTCTTCCCCGCCTCACTCTCTCTTTAAGGAACATCAGAATAAGATGTTCATAGCGACAGATGAACTGGAGACTTGTTTTCATACTTTATTCACTTCTGGTCTCTCATCTTTGAAAGCTTCAACGAAATCAATGTTATCTTTGATATCTACAATGTTTTAGATCGTAGTTATTAGAAGACACTTCTTACTAATCTATCCAGTCATAAGCTCCTTCCATCTCTTATTTCTTGGAGCATGAGTTCCTAATCCCATTCTTACGATAATGAACGTATCCAAAGTACAAAATTGACAAGCTAGAATCCTTCAGTTGAGCAACTTAATTATTTGGAACTTCAGTATTCCACAGGAGACTATTGATTCGCTTCTGGAAATTTTACAAAGGTGCATGGCTGGGCAAGGTTCTTTTTGTAGAGAATACCAGTGGTTGCTGATGCGCGTAAGCTACATCTCTACACATCAAAAACAGAAGAAAGGCCCAATACAGCTTGGCATAATTTCGCCACAGGTGTTGCGGTTACAGCAGCAAAAATCTCCAAAGAATCTTATCGAACATACTAACAAATCTACCAATCCATGACCCAGGGCTAAATACCCTTGTAGTTGATTTATCGACCTGGAAAGATGAAAGCATAGCTGACCTCAGAAAGGTTTGAAGTGGAGCAAATTATATCCGATGCTCTAACGACTTTTTTTAAAAAAAGACACGTTTACATCACCTTTCCGTTCATAAAACATATACTATATATTTTCATTGTCGCTATACATATATCTCTCTTCTCACTTTGCCTTACTTTCTATATCTCTTACATTTCAGATTTCACACTAGATACGTTTCTTGATTATACTTCATCTGAGATGCGACACGCAGAAATATGTTTATGCAAATCATTTTTAAGATACAGACATCGATCTAGACATCATCGAACTCAACATCAACCACTTCAATCATGCTGCTCTAGGATAGCTTGCACATGTTACAATCATTGTCTTTTTTCCGTTGAATACCCTCTTTTTTTCTTTTCTTTAAATGGTCTAGACAGTGGCTTGTGGCCATGCTAATTTTTTAAATTTATTTATTCATTTATTTGTCGTTTTACTGGTCAACTGTACTCAGATATTTTAGCATGCATCTACAGTGTCGCATTCTTGTATATGCTTATTTACCTAATATAGTCGTTTGAACTTGCGAGAAACAACAGCTAAATTTTGCCTTAATTCACATTTGATTGAGATGATGATGTAGTCCAAGGAAAACAATTCCTAAAAATTCGATGGGAATGTCATGGTTTGAATGACTGGGTTTTGCATTACTTACACCACTAACTTCTGTCAGCCAAGGCTGACCAGGTGCCTCTGCACACGAATCAACAGCATTGAACGGTGTCCTTTTGTAAAAAACTAGCTGTTGTTCATGTATGCAAGTCTCCTTTTATTACAATATCTATGTTTATCAAAGGGAAAAGCCGCTGCCTTGAGATGCAGATTAGCTCCAGTGTCGTCGCATTGAACCAGAGCAGATGCTGTAAGGTATCTCACCTTTGTTGTAATCGTTCCGCCAGCCCACTATCTTCGATTGGTATTTCTTTTATTAACCTGATAGGCAAATTTGAGCTCGACAGGAGCGCAGACTGTTAGAACAAACACTGCAAGGTATTCTAGCCATCGCTCTAACGAAAAAGCTATTTCATTACCTTATCCTTGTGGGTGTTTTTCGCATTTTTTTCTTTTAATCAAGTGTACCTAGTTAAGTTCGATGAGAAAGTTTTATTTGAGGCAACCGATTTTTTATAGCTGGATATGTCAATAAACAATCAACGCAGGAGTGGCTGTGTGGTAAGTAGCTTGCTAACCAACCACATGGTTCTGGGTTCATTCCCACTGTGTGGCACCTTGGACAAGTGTCTTCTACTATAGCCTCGCGCCGACCAACGCCTTGTGAGGGGATTTGGTAGATGGAAACTGAAAGAAACCCGTCGTATATATGTATATATGTATGTGTGTGTATACGTTTGTGTGTCTGTGTTTGTCCCCTCAACACCGCTTGACAACCGATGCTGGTGTGTTTACGTCCCCGTAACTTGGCGGTTCGGCAAAAGAGACCGATAGAATAAGTACTAGGCTTACAAAGAATAAGTCCTGGGTTCGATTTGCTCGACTAAAGGCGGTGCTCCAGCATGGCCACAGTCAAATGAGTGAAACAAGTAAAAAAGAAAAAGAGTAACTTCTTCAGCAATAACAATCACCTTGAATGATTTCATAGCTTGATACTTTAAATGCATAAAGTGATTAACTACCAGACATATCGGACTAAAATTATTGTGCTAATTGATCCAGATCTTTACGTTCTAGGTTCAAATTCCATCTCGTTCAATTTTACCTTTTATCCTTTCGAGGCCGATAAAATAAATGCCAGTCAAGTCTCGAATTCTTAATTTAATTGTGTAATCCCTCCCAACAAAGTTTTAGTCATATGTCTACCAAATAAATTATTAAGGATGGTAGACTGGCAGAAACTTTAGAAGGCTGAACAAAATGCCACGCGGTATTTCTTCCGTCTCTTTAAATTCGGAGTTAAAATCCCAAATAAATTAACTTTGTCTCCTTACCTTTCGGGATCAATAAAATAAAGTGCCCCTCTAGAACTGGAGTCAATTTAATCGATTATAACTTTCCCGCTGATTTTATGGCGTTATACCGATGGTGGGAACAATTATTTCATATATTTTATCTTTTATCTTTTACTTGTTTCAGTCATTAGACTGCGTCCATGCCGGGGTACCGCATTGAAGTATTTTAATCGAATTTTTAAATTTGAAAGTTTAATATTTATTCTATCGGTCTCTTTTTTGCAGAACCGCTAAGTTACTGAGATGTAAAAAGACCAACACCGGTTGTGAAGCGGTAGTTAGGGTGGGGACGAACACAGACGGAAAAACTCAGATGCATATATATATATACATATATAACAGGCCTCTTTTGGTTTCCGTCTACCAAATCCACTCGCCTGACTTTGGTCGGATTGAAGCTATAGTAAAAGACACTTTCCTGAGGTGCCATGCAGTGGGACTAAACTCGGAACCATGTAGGTCCGGATTGAGTCCCAATATTACTATCATTTCTCAAATCATCCAAACAGCAAAGAGTTTGAGAATTTGGGATTGATTTTCATGAGACTTTAAAAGAAAATTTTAAGTGAAGCAGATGGCAGTCCCAATTTGAACATGAATTTGTATATTCTATTACAAGAATTTAAGAGACAAGACGGGGTATTTCGATTGAATGATAGCGCCATGAAAATTTTATTCAATGACATCCAATAACTGCCCGTCAAATTATTTGAATGACGTCAGCAAAAAGGTAAACAATCGTGTTCGTTTGTAAACATCATGAAATATTTAAAACACTAGTAGGTGTGATGACGCCTTGATAAATTTAACCAGTTATGTGTACGTAAAACTCTTTGGATGACGTAAACAAGAAGATAACCAATCATCTTTGTTTGTAAACATCATGTCATGTTTAAAACACATGAACACACACTCTTTTTCTTTATATCTTATTTTCCATCTACACACAACAATAATCGTATTGGTTTTATTCCATTTGGTTCGTTTCATTTGGATCTGACGTGTTCCAGTCCTATACAAATGACAATAAACAAACTGAATTTGATCAACGAAACATCTGATTTCTTTTTTTTAATCTTTTTCTTCACCTGGCTACGCCATTATCTTGCAACAGAAGATTGAAAATAGTTTCAACACATTTCGCAGAAATTTCCTTACAAGGATTATGATAAATACGCTTGTGTATTGACTCTGATGTGCAAATTCTATGTCACGCTGTATTACTAGAATATATAGTAATACAGAAGTAATTGCAGATCCTTGTTCTGATATGCGCAACGAAACTAACTGTGGTATGAAATGAACTTGCAACTATGCACTCAGTTTTCTAGCACTTTAATCACGACACCATTTTGACACAGCGGGTACGACCGACCAATGTGAAAATTTCTCATCATGTAAACTTAATGGCGGTGGAGTGGAATAGCTATGTATTGGCAGAATCGTTAGAGCGTCAGAATAAATGCTTTGTATCATTCGTAAACCGACTCTTTGCGTACGAAGTTCAAGTCCAAACGAAATAAACTTTGCCTTTCATCCTTTCAAGCTCGATAAAATTTGTGCCTAAATTAGAATCTATTTTCATTTAAGTTTCAGTGTTTATCGTCACTAGAGAATTAGAGGTCTCGTTGATTCCTGAATTTTATATATTCTCTATCAAATATTTCCAAATAAACGATTATCATTCACTTATAGTTTCCTTTTTGTATTCCAATCTAGTTCTTAGTTATTGATTTCTATCCTTTTACACCTTTTTATGGGAACTAAGTATATTTCGACTTCGTCTTCTTCACTACATTATCCATTTATACTTTTTACCATTTTGCTGGTATCTATCATTGATCTGTGATCGTGCTGGTGTATTGTCCAGTATATACGGTTAGTTTCAAGGATAGGAGATTAAAAAATGGGAGTTTCAAGGATAGGAACGGAAAGCAAACCCACTTTGTTGGTATTGAAGGCAGAACATAAAGAGATGATAGACTTAATGTATAATAAGAAAAAATGCTGTAAGGTAAGATTAAATATTTATTCGTTCTATCATATCTATTAATTTCGCTGCTAACAACCACTCTGCTTGATCCAAAGAGGAAGGCCACAAAGAAACCAATCGATCTTCTAGAAATAGTAGCCTAATCTCCTGAATATAACACCCTATTTTCATAATATATAGATACATTGCGCCATGTGGTTCCACGTGTTTGTGTGTGTGTGTGTGTGTGTGTGTGTGTGTGCGCGCATGTGTGCATGTGTACATATATAAATGTATGTAGGTACGTCAATAATGGGATGGCCATTTCTGAAATGCTTTTAATCATAGATTTGCCCTCAGGTACATTGCCTGCTTGGTGTATTTTTATTAGTCATATTTTTTTATATACAAACTGGGAGATGGATAAAATAGACATCAACACGCATACACACACACATATATATATATATATATATATATATATATATATATATATACTATATATATATATATATATATATATATACATACATACACCCCCTACATATATATATATATAAGGATAGGTGTATATGTATGTATATATATTATATATATATATATATATATATATATATATATTATATATAATTCTATCCCGAGCTTTCTAAGCAATAACGGTTTTTCTTTTAGTTCGGAAAACATCTGAAAACATGAAAATAATAGAACTAAAAAGTACATTTTAACTTTGAAAAAAAAAAAAAACCTAATTAGCTTTGGTGAACAGTTGTTATTCATGGCGAAAATGTACATTTATAAATATAGTGAGATCATGAAATATATACAGGATAATAAAAACATCAATTACGAAGCTAAACATTGCACTAAGATGTTACTTGTCAGTTAACGTGTTAGTGTTATTCTTCTTTTCCGTCTGAAGACATTAATCAATATTGTGCATCATAAACATTCTAAAGCAATAGCTTAAGTTAGTATCCCTTGTTGCATTATATATATATATACGCAAGCACACACACTCATACACACACCCATGCACGCACCTGGTACGGGAGTCTCTGAATATATGTATTTATGGGGGAATTTAATGCAGAGCTAACCATTATTCACTATTAAATTTTCTTCAATCATGAAATCAGAAACAGATTCTATATTCAATGGTAATGTGGATCGAAGCGACTGAGAATTTTGATTTGAGATTGAATACTAAAATGGTTAAGAAGTAATGATGTACCACACCAAATTTCTTTCTGTGCTAAGGTCTCTATCTTTACATTTTGAATACAAAACACGGTTGTGTAGATTCTCGCCTTTCGTCAATTCCACACACTGTAGTCATGCCCAACAAAATTGAGATTTTGTGTAATGTAAGGAAGCTGTCGAATCGTTTCAATTGTGGGGAATTTCTCCAACAAGCGGACAAAATAACTGTCATTACAAATGTGTAAGTTATAAACTTCACTAAAGTTGTATCGGCTACACATAAACGGCACTTTACCGCCGGCTCACTATGAGATGTACAAAGAGAATTATTTCAATGAATTTCTACTCAAAATAAACCTAGTTACGAATACGAAAAACTAGATGTTTAAACACTACAGAGGTTCCCCGCAGAAATAGACGAGTGAAACGGGGTCAATATTGAAAACACAGCACAACATTTACAGAACACACGTGTATCAAATATAATAATTTCAAACAAAAGAAAACATGCAACAGATACATAAATTTAACAGTTAAAAATTCAATTTGAGCAGTCATGATTACACCAATCACATTCACACAACGTACTACAGGGAAGCGGTACTGCACGCCATCACTGCTTCATCTCAAACAGAAAACTGCCATTGTGCCTCTGTGTGTGTGTGTGTGTGTGTGTGTGTGTGTGTGTGTGTGTGTGTGTGTGTGTGTGTGTGAACGTATATGGAGTGGCTGTGTGGTAAGTAGCTTGCTTACCAACCATACGGTTCCGGGTACAGTCCCACTGCGGGGCAACTTCTGCAAGTGTTTTATGTTATAGCCTCGGGCCGACCAAAGCTTTGTGAGTGGATTTCGTAGACGGAACCTAAAAGAAGCTCGTCGTATGTGTGTGTGCGTGTGTGTTTGTGTGTGTGCATATGATTGTGTGCCTTTGTGTCGGTGTTTGCCCCACCACCACCATCGCTTGACAACCGGTGCTCGTGTGCTTACGTCCCCGTAACTTAGCGGTTCGGCAACGAAACCGATAGATTAAGTACTAGGCTTACAAAGAATAAGACTTGGGTTTCGATTTGTCCGACTAAAAGCATTGCTCCAGCATGGCCGCAGTCAAATGACTGAAACAAATAAAAGAATATGTACAGAGAGAGACATATACATATAGAGATTGATATCTATGAATGTATGCATATGTGTATGAGTGCATAAATGTACGTCTATTTATATATTCACATACATACACAAACGTACATTTGTGCGATTATACACACACACACACACACACATATATATTAATACCGGCAGAAGAATTATTAATACAAGGCAATCTTGTTGTATTAATGGTGTCAATAGAAATATCATGTTATATATATATATACAAATATACAATAATTTTGATAGCTCTGATAGGTTTCCGCCAGTATAGGCCTAGGCCATGTCTAACTCAATAGCACCACCTAGTGAATATATATATATATGTGTGTGTGTGTGTGTGTATGTGTGTGTGTGTGTGTGTGTGTGTGTGTGCGTGCGTATATATTATGTATGTATGTATGCCGGTAGATATATATATATATATTATATATATATATATATATATTATATATATATAATATATATATATATATATAAACTTCACTAAGGTTAAACGGAAGCAAAATGAAACTGCAGAAAACAAAATTTTACATTTTTGCATTAACAGTATCATTCCACACTCATTTTATTTCCACCACTGTGAAAAGACCACCAAAAATATTTCGATGGTTTTCTTCCCCACCAATAATCTGAACATTGATTTTTTTAACGTCTCGTTATTTAGAGTTTAGAAGAATATATCCTAAAAAATATATCAGGAAATATATATAATGTTAAAATTGCTACAGGGTCATACATATTCCCTAAGGCAATCGTTTAAATATTCATCATTAGAATTTAAATTATGAGTTCTCACGATCACTGCTATGAAGATGTCATTTTATTTTTCTCCAAATTAATCCATTAAATTTAATGCTCAGGGTGAAAAATATTTATATCATTACTTTCTTCTTTTCTGAGTTATTTACGTGAAAAGTCGTGCTCCATTTTTTTTCTTGTTTTTTTAACAATTTCATGCGTAAAAGCCTCGGACCTACAATGTTGTTCGTGCGTGTGCGTGTGTGTGTGACTGTGTGTGAGTGAGAGAGTACATGTGTTTGTATGTATGTATGTATGTATGTATGCATGTATGTATAAATGTATGCTGTGTGCACATGTATATATATATACATATATCTATACACAGTAAAAATATAAAAATATACAAGGAGCAAAGATACTGAAGATTCAGTATACATATATACATATATGCATATATATATATATATATATATATATATATATTATATATATATATATATGTATATATACATATACACCTATATGTATGTATATATATATATATTTATAAATATATATATATACACACACATATATATATATATATATATATATACATATATACATATATACATATATATACATATATATATTGTGTCATCCCATAAATAATGCGGTTTTTTAAATTCTATTTTTCAAAATTAACATATACACAGTTTTATTTTATCTAAAATATTCTCTCCTTCATTTTCTACAATGCTCTTCAATCTATCTGGTAGACTTGCAAGGCTCCTCTTCCGAAATTTCCTAATCTGTGACGAAAATACTCCTCTAGTACTGTTCTGACTTCATCTACAGACTTCATATTTTTGCTGTCCAAATGATTTTCAAACCTGCGGAATAAATGATATTCAGATGGGGCGACGTCTGGTGTGTTGGGCATCGTTTCTCATTCAAATTGCTCGAGCACTTGGAATGTCATCTCCGATGTATGTGGCTGAGCATTATCCCGATGGAAGAACATCTTTCGTCTTGAAACCAAAGATTGTCGTTTTTCTTCTGGCGTTGACTTAAGCCCTCAAGCTGCTCGCAGTAGATCTTGGTTATCGTTTGGTCGGAGTTTAAAAGCTCAAAGTGGAGTAAACCTTTCATATCCCACCAAAGAGATGACAACACCTTACGTGAGTGAAGACCTTCTTTAGCCTGAGGTGCCAGTGTTTCTCCTTTCTCTACCCATTGTCTTCCGCGCTTGACATTTTTATAGAGAACCCATTTCTCCTCAACAGTCACTATTCGGTCAAAAGGATTCATTCGTTAGATATGACAGCAAAGAAGAGCACACATTTACTCTCTGCGTGTGACTAGGAACGGGAAGTTTGTGAGGAACCCATTGACCCAATTTGCTGATTTTTTTCCGATGGCACACAGGTGTCGGTGAATGGTTGACTGACCAAATCCAAGCTTATCCGCTAGTTCCGTGACAGTTACGATGTAATTTTGTTCCACCAGAATTTGCAGGACGTCCTCGTCGAGCTCTGCAGATCTTCCAGGACGAGGCTCGTCTTCTAGGCAGTAGTTTCCGTCTCGGAATTTCTGGAATGACCGTTGACACTGGCTTACACTTATTGCCCAGTCCCCATATATTGCATCAATATGCCTCGCATTTTCCGTTGCGTTGTACAGTAGATATTTATATTTCAGCTTTCTATAAACAGAGAATATTTTAATCTTAAAAAAAAATTTTTAAGTGAATTACATTGCAAAAATTTTGTGGCGTGCATATTCAAAAAATATCTTTAAATGAAAATGACTTCGAAAATACGGTAAATATTTTGTAAAAGATCCGTTCGTAACCTCGGTGTGAAATTATATTTTTTCCATAGTTTTTTCGAGCGCATTCAACGTATCTCACTTCCAAAGATTTGGCTGCCATTTCTGGCACGCCCTGCCACCACATAACAGTTATTTGCGATAAAGGACTGAAACAGCTGCTATGTGGTATCAGGGAGTGCATGAAATAGCTGATGAACCTTTCCTTTTCTGGGGAAAGGAGCCGTTTACACGTGATTTCGATGTCACATTCGTTGAAAGTATGCGAAATAACCTGGAAAAAAACCCCAGAAAACCCACGAAATAAATTCCGTTGGTGGGAAACTCGGAGTTTCCAAGGATACTCCGAGGTCTCCACCACTCCGCTCCCCTTTCTGTTCCGAAAGAATGTGGCTTGCGGAGGGTTTGGAGGTGAGTTACGTTGAATGCACTCGAAAATACCCGTGGGAAGTACGAACAGGTCCTTTACAAAATATTTAACCAGGATCGGGACAGTCGTGCAAATACAAGGATCGAATACACGTGTCTGTGGAGTGCTCAGCCACTTACACGTTAATTTCACGGGCAGGCTGTTCCGTTGATTCGGATCAACCGGAACCCTCGTCGTCGTAACCGACGGAGTGCTTCCACTCCACAAGGATCGATGAGACTGGTAAAGCAAGGACTAAGCATCTGGCGGAACAGAGGGAAAGAGACAAAGCAAGAGACGCCATGAATCGGATGCTTATGTGAATAGAAACGGAATAAAGCAAATTTCACGTAAATTGGACCAAGGATTTTTTCGGATATCTTTATAAATAACCAAACCGGCGTATAATGGGGGAAATGCTTTTAAAATAAAGTACCATTGAAATTTGAATACACACCGAATAACAGAATTTTCGCGTAAATCGGAACACGGATTCCCGGAGACAAGTGTTTTTTTCGGGTACCTTGAACCATTGGTGACCCATGAATATACATATGTATGTATGTATATATACATATATATATATATAATATATATATATATATATATATATATGTATGTATATATGTATGCATGTGTATATATAAACATATATATATATATTATATATATATATATATATAAATGTATGTATATATATGCATATATATATGTATATATGTATGCATGTGTATATATAAACATATATATATATATATGCATATATATACGTATGTATATATCTATAGGTGTATATATGTGTATGTATATATATATACATGCATATATATATATACATGTGAGTGTGTGTGTGTATGTATATATATATATATATATATATATATATATATATATATATATATATGATAACTATTAATATCAAGTACCGATGCCGTAGTCTCATTTAGCGAGACTTAGAAATATTAATATTTCTATTTTTGAAAACCAGTGGATGTATTCCATTGAATTGAGGTAAATTATCCTTCGAACAGACGGTCAGTAGCGACGCCTGCTGGGTTCGGCAGCCCTACGTTGATAAGGGGAAAATACCCTGAAACTAGTCTTTAGATGCCTACCCAACAAGGAAAAGCGGCTGACCTAGCCTGTTCGAAGGTTATAATGGGCATAGGTTCGTGTTTCACGTAACTCGCTAGAGGTGATTGCCTCTTGGAGTTAATCAACGGCAGCATTCGTCCTGTTTTTCTAGACTGCCATGTTAGCTTGGTGATAACTATCAATATCCAGTACCGCTACCGTAGCCCCCTTTAGAGAGACTTAGAAATATTAATATATATATATATATATATATATATATATATATGCATGCATGTGTGAGTACATGTAAATGTCTGAATGTGTGAGTACTTTTATAATTGTATGAATATCTTTGTCAAAACCACAAAAATAAAAATAAAATGTATATATCAAATATAATTCTCCTTGATTTTTATTTTGCTGTGGTTATGAAAACTTTAGCAAATGCATTTTTGCGTCACTTGCAAATGATTTAGTAAAATTCTTTAATGTTTCTACTGTTCTTTGACTGTGAAATTTAGAACCTATAGGCAAATTTTAGCTGAATTCCTCATTAACTGTTGCATGATTCAAAATGTAAGGCAGCGATGTGAAATAATGTTTCTCATTATTATTCACAGATTAGAGGTTTAATGGGTTTGTTTTTAATATTTTCTCAATTTTTTTTTAAAGTTTTTAAAAACATTTTTCTCTTATCAAATAATTTTACTTCTTTCCCAAAGAAGAAATTGCTTCATTTATTTTATCGTATCACTTAAGCAGTTTTATAGTATGTATGATTCTTATATCAATTTATATTAATATTAATAGTAATAGTAATAATAATATTATTGATTTCTATCATCGAAAGTGCAAAGGCCTCTAGTTTAAAGGAAAGGAACAGTCGATTTTATCGACCCCAGTGTTTGTATGCTTGACTTGTGCATTATTTATCGACCTCAGAATGGCAATTTTGACCTTTTCGGTACCGGCACGCAAAAAATAAGAGGAGGCCGATAAACACTGCAAAGCATTCTGTACGGAACTTTCTCGATTTCTTCTTCTCCTTCTCCTTCTTCTTCTTCTTCTTCTTATTATTATTATTATTATTATTATACTTCCGCTGGAAGGTCAGAACGTCGGTGCAAGGTTGACAGGAATTTTTGTTATCAAAGCCACTGTCTTGGTTGATATTATTGTTTAAAGGAGAGTATACGATAATAGTCTTTGTCACCAAAAGAAAAAAAAAAGAAGAAC
Source organism: Octopus sinensis (assembly GCF_006345805.1). NCBI lineage: Eukaryota > Metazoa > Mollusca > Cephalopoda > Octopoda > Octopodidae > Octopus > Octopus sinensis. The sequence goes on from NC_043000.1 coordinate 47,549,023, forward strand.
TAAATAATATTTGGGCCTTGCTCCCAAATATTTGAATTTGCGAAAATGTTTACACGTTCGCAAGCGGAAAATGACGTGGGGTGGAGGGCGTAACTTTCTAACGCAAAATAAACCAGTTTGTGACAGCAGGAAAAGTCACGGAAATATAATTTTCGCTGACACAAGTAACAGTTTCGAGGACAAAATTGATAATGAATTTAAAACATCACAGATTCTAAGTACGGTGGTAAAATTAACCGGAAAGAACAAAGAAGTATTACAACAGAGAAAAGCGAGACAATGGAGTTCACGCAATCACTCGATAGTCGAACAGACAACAAAAATGTAACTGCCAACTCTCCAAACAGAAATAATGTAGAAAATACCATAACTGATAACAACACAGAAAATAACAACTCCAACAACACGGAGCAGAGAAGCTTAACAGAAAACAATAACAGATCGATTAACGACAACAAAAGCATCGATGAGAACACAAGCAATGGAAGCACTCCATCGGTTACGACGATGAGGGTTCCGGTTGATCCGAATCAACGGAACAGCCTGCTCGTGAAATTAACGTGTAAGTGGCTGAGCACTCCACAGACACGCGTACCCTTAACGTAGTTCTCGGGGATATTCAGCGTGACACAGAGAGTGATAAGGCCGGCCCTTTGAAATACAGGTACAACAGAAACAGGAAGTAAGAGTGAGAGAAAGTTGTGGTGAAAGAGTACAGCAGGGATCACTACGATCCCCTGCCGGAGCCTCGTGGAGCTTTAGGTGTTTTCGCTCAATAAACACTCACAACGCCCGGTCTGAGAATCGAAACCGCGATCCTATGACCGCGAGTCCGCTGCCCTAACCACTGAGCCATTGCGCCTCCACGGAAGTAATAATAGTAGTAATAACGTGAACAATTCCACCACCACTATCAACAGTGAGAGCGGAACAGGTACTTTTGAAGCAGCAACTGCGAAATGCCAACAAAGGTACTATGAGATAGACATAGATGTCTATCTCATATGTTAGCCCCAGTCCACAATCTCATGTGGAGGCGCAATGGCCCAGTGGTTAGGGCAGCGGACTCGCGGTCATATGATCGCGGTTTCGATTCTCAGACCGGACGTTGTGAGTGTTTATTGAGCGGAAACACCTAAAGCTCCACGAGGCTCCGGCAGGGGATGGTGGTGATCCCTGCTGTACTCTTTCATCACAACTTTCTCTCACTCTTACTTCCTGTTTCTGTTGTACCTGTATTTCAAAGGGCCGGCCTTGTCACTCTCTGTGTCATGCTGAATATCCCCGAGAACTGCGTTAAGGGTACACGTGTCTGTGGAGTGCTCAGCCACTTACACGTTAATTTCACGAGCAGGCTGTTCCGTTGATTCGGATCAACCGGAACCCTCGTCGTCGTAACCGACGGAGTGCTTCCACCACCACAATCTCATAAAAAGAGAAAAAACCTGAGCAAACCTTGCAATCCCATCCGAAGTGGAGGTAGAAATTAAGAAAAGTTCAGTAAATTATAGGTGCGTCTCGGTGCCCTTAGAGCTTTATATTCCCATGAAAGACTTCCTTGGTGAACTTTTGCGAGGTGTCTACCGCAACTGGCAGCAGAACGGTAGAACACCCGAGTCTGTGAGCCGAGGTGTAGTGGAGCTTCTAAAAAGGAGGGATCAACTGGCTGGTCCCTTCCAGAGGACTTTCGGACCAGCCCAACATCACTTCTAGAAATCCTTGGCCTGGCAGGGCTACCGGGAGGCGGAGGTTCTGTCGGTTCGTAATAAGCTTTACAGGCACGGGTGTGCAGTCAGACAGGCTTGTCCGTGATGCACGCGGAGCGATGAAACCGTTCTGCATGCTTTCGTACAGTGTCCACACATTGCTGACTAGTGGAGCTTTGTCGAACAGTTATTGTCTCGTGTAGGACGGATCTGGTTATCATCCGAGTCCATCGTGAAGATCGCCCCTCCTCCTTCCTTTGGTCAGGAAGGACAGGCAGTTTTTCTCTGTCTGGTGACTATAGCGACAGAGATTGTGTGGTGGATGCGATTGAAGGGTTGAAGGCAGGTACCTTCCTCTCCGGTCAAGATTTCATTGACTTTTTCAGGTTCCACCTGAAAAGGAATGTGAGGTTGGAGAGGGAGGTGCTGTCACCCAGTAAGTTTGTTGAACGGTGGATGAATGTGAAAAAAATGGCCCGTGTGAATAGGCCTACTCTAAGTGTGCACCTACAGGCCGGATGGAATGAGAAGAGAGTGCCTACCTGAGATGCCTTTGGTGTTAGGGTTCCAAAATGTGTGAGGTTCCTTTAGGCACCTCTCGATGGAACTCCTCCCCCCTATTGCGGAAGTACACTGTTGGTTTAATCCCCTTGTTAATTGTGTTTTCTATTCTGTTTACACGTTTAACCCCACTGTTCCTCGTCTTTGTATCGTCCTTTATGATTTGTGTTCGGGCCTAGTAGCTAATAAAAAAAGTATCATTACTACTACTATTACTACTACTACTACTACTACTACTACTACTACTACTACTACTACTTCTTCTTCTTCTTCTTCTTCTACTACTACTACTACTACTACTACTACTACTACTTCTACTACTACTTCTACTACTACTACTACTACTACTACTACTACTACTACTACTACCACTACTACTATTATTATTATTATTATTATTATTATTATTATTATTATTATCATTATTATTAAGGCGGCGAGCTGGGAAAATCGTTAGCCCGTTGGGCGAAATGCTTAGCGACATTTCGTCCGTCATTACGTTCCGAGTTCAAATTCTACCGAGGTCGACCTTGCCTATCATCCTTTCGAGATCGATAAATTAAGTACCAGTGAAAATAACATGATGTCAATGTCAGGCAAGTTGGAGTTAACATAAATTTATCAACTCAAAGCAATGGAATTTCGTGTTGTTGCTATGATGACAACACCTGCAAAAATACAAACAGCAGCAACAACAGCAGTAGAAACAACAATGACAGCAACAGTATCAGCAACACCACCCCCACCCCCACCACCACCAACAACAACAACCGCGTGAACTAGAATAACTGCAAAACGAAAACAGAAATGTTTTTAGGCAACAGTAGTGGATGGGAAGCACTCCGTCGGTTACGACGACGAGGGTTCCGGTTGATCCGAATCAACGGAACAGTCTGCTCGTGATATTAACGTATAAGTGGCCGAGCACTCCACAGACACGTGTACCCTTAACGTAGTTCTCGGGGATATTCAGCGTGACACAGAGAGTGACAAGGCCGGCCCTTTGAAATACAGGTACAACAGAAACAGGAAGTAAGAGAAAGTTGTGGTGAAAGAGTACAGCAGGGATCACCACCATCCCCTGCGGAGCCGCGTGGAGCTTTAGGTGTTTTCGCTCAATAAACACTCACAACGCCCGGTCTGGGAATCGAAACCGCGATCCTATGACCGCGAGTCCGCTGCCCTAACCACTGGGCCATTGCGCCTCCACTGCAACAGTAGTAATAACAAGAACAGCAACAATAACAACATAAAAATGGCACTCCAACAGCTTCTTGCCATTTTTGAAGTCAGTGGACCATACATTCTGTGCCAGATCTGAAAGGTAAAGCCCTCCAATACGAAAATGATATTATAAAACAAGGTGTTATATCCCTTAGTGAGGAGGCAAAAACTAACTCTGAATAAAAATGATGGTATATAAATAAGTTTTTCGCCAGGAGAGGAAACTTCAATTTTCTACTTCGGTAGAAAGAAGAAAAGGCTTCCAAGATCTCCGTGCTACACATATATAAAGGAAAGTAATACAAGACAGTTGCTGCTATTTGCATTAGCGAGCAAGAAGTAAAAAGAATGACAACAATTACTTTTCACGTCCCAGACCTTAATAATGATACCCCATTATATGGATAAAATGTTCACTCGAATTCTAGTCAAGTACGTACCGGTTCATCGAGATCTGGCAAAAGTCTAAGCCATTCTGGGGGACCATGGGAAGATTGTAGAGGTGAAGTCCACCCCACAACTCAAGAGCACTGGAATTCTTATGGAATTCCTGATACTAGTTTCTTCAGAAAAAATAAATTGGATACCCGATTTTTCTCTGTTTAAGGGAATACAAGTAGACGTTGGTGTTTATAGAGGAAATAAAATCACAAAGTCTGTTACTTCGGGGTAGAGAAAGTACTATGCTTTCCGACATTACTACTAACATCACAAGAAAAATCCCTGCCTACAACATTAGGTGAGAACACTAAAACTAGCTCAAATCTGCCTCTTTCCTCCGACTCAGGCCTCACAAAAGCAAAGGCCTCATTTAGAAATGAAGGTCCGTTGAAATTGCTCCAAAGGTCTTCGTCAGAGATAAGAAAACTCAAACACAAATAAATAGAGGCCAGCCTAAATTGAAGGTCTTAAGACATGAGAGTAATATTGAAAATCCGTCACAAAAGTCAAATACCAAAAGCATTAAAACCTTCATGACAAGAAAACTATATTTTACAAATACTTTCACGAGAACAAACAGAGAAAAAAATCACAAAAACAAAAAAAAAAGAACACACGAATAACAAAATTATCAATAGTCACACATTCATGTACTTACTTCCTTCATCAACTTCAATGTTGTTCAGAAGAGCAATATTGAGTTGATCGTGGAAGTAATTGACAACAAAAACATTCTGACAATTGGGAAGGATTTTGCTGAACTGCAAACACTATTTGGGAGAATAATAATTCAAACAGTTGTGAATATGTATGTGGATCTAAACTGAAATCTTTCTGTTCTTCATATTTTGTTATTACATTGTACTGAGGATTTTACAGACAATTCGTACTGAACTTAAACGTTTTCTACATTACATCAACTCCAAGGTTAATAGAAAGAGTCTCAAGATTTTTCCCAATTGTTTTTCTGCAGTTCATCATTTTTGAAGACTTTTGTATCCATTTTCACAAAATATTTATAGCTTTTTTTATGCAAGCAAAACGAAATTTCCTGCAAAAATTCCAGCTTATCATTCCAGGTATGTTATCATTCCAGCATACTTTATTATTCCTTCTGAGATAATTGTGGACATTTCGATACAATGGGTGCTATGGCTTCATGTGAATTATCTGATATTCTGCATTTGGGTGAGTAGTCTTGCTAATCTATTATCCTTTTGACCCGGATCAACCCTAAGACATGTTCCTGTGCTCCCATGATTAATTTCTCGGGTTCGTTCCTCAGAACCACTTTCCTTCCCACGGCCCACTGCCTTTATCTCTTGTGTTTTTGAAAAGCCTCGAGTGAAGCTCCATTCCTTCAAATTTTTATTTCCTTTATCCTACATTTCTTCGTTTTCTCTTTTTGGGGTCAAAACAGTATGTAAATAGTCCTTCAATAGTCCTCTATTTGGAGATTTTCTTCTTTAATTTTGCTACTGCTTCGCGACTTAGTAAACATCTACCTCCTACTGCTCTTTTCCAGTATGACAGATCTACATTAGAATTGGAGTACAAGTTTCTCTCTATGGAAAGCTGTTTCTTCATTTTCTTCTACATGTCGTTCAGTCATCATTTCTAAGTTTATATTGGGAATATTTAGCAATCAGATCGCTATATCCGATGTCGCGATTCGCTAGAACATTACCCACGTCAACGAAAATATCTGACCGATCAAGGATGTCGCGTGGAACTGACTCCAACAACAATTTCATCTTTAGTCGTGTTTCTTTCTGAGCCTAATCACCATTATATATTCAGCGCATCTTAGCTATGGTGCGGAGACGACAGACAGACAGCAAAGGAACGGCGGACAGCAGCTGACCCAAGCTGACAACACGAAAGCAATGAACAGACGGCAAACGAGAGACATTAGAAGACCAGCAGCTAAGCTGCTGCAATCACTCTGAACCCTATAAATGTTTTGTCGTTCAAGGTAATGACTTGTCTTTTGTTTGTTTGTTTTTCTACAGAAAGAATATTTTGTTTATCAAGACTCTCCATCACAGGGTTCCGGGTTCAATCCCATTCCCGACAAAAGCCTTGTAAGTGGATTTGATTGACAGAAACAGAGGAAGCACGTCATACAAATGTGTGTGTGTGTGTGTGTGTTCCCCACCACCGCTTGACAACAGGTGTTGGTGTGCTTACGTTCCCGTAGCCTAGCGGTTCAGCAATAGATACCGATAGAATAAGTACAAGGCTTATAAAAGAAAAAATAAGTACTGGGCTCGACCCATCCGACTAAAAATTCTTTAAGGCGGTGCCCCAGCATGGCCACAGTCTTATTACAGAAACAAGTAAAAGATAAAAAGCAGTGTTCTTCTTCGTAACATATTCAATAATTACTGCCCCATGCCTTATTAATGATACTGCCCTCAGGTTAATTGCTTGGTTGGATATTGCTCATATTCAATTCAGATATTAGAAGCGCCATTCAACGAAAATATTCTTTACTCGGTGTTTCCGTCATTTCTATATCTTCGACCTTGTTCCTTTTCAGTATACTCAGATATTTAGATGTTACTTCTCTGTTTAATGACTTTTATATTTTTTATCAATACGCAGATCTATTCCAATACCTTTTTAACGATTTCCTTTTTCTTTATCTCTGTCATTGGATATTTAGGATTTCGAAAGTCATCCTAGTGTTGTAACTACACATTCTTAAAATTTGCACTAAGAAACCCATTTGATTCTTCTTGTAACCATAAAGCTTTAAATCATCCGTAAATAAAAAATGCTTTTATTATTATGTTTTTGTAATGTTGCATATCGTGTGTGTGTGTGTGTGTGTGTGTGTGTGTGTTGTCATTCGATTTTATGTAACTGTCAAGCACTTTGTACCTATCTTTATATCGTACCTCTCATCTTTCGCTCTGGTGGCAAAAAAGTATTCTTTTCTTCTTCTTCTTCTGTTCCTTCTTCTTCTTCTTCTTCTTCTTCCTTCTTCTTCTTCTTCTTCTTCTTCTTCTTCTTCTTCTTCTTCTTCTCTTCTTCTTCTTCTTCTTCTTCTACAACTTCTTCTTTTCTTCTTTTTCGATTTTTTTCTTATTCATCTCTTCTTTTTATTATTATTGAGTGAAAGAGCAGTGCATGCCATCAAAGTGATACTGGGGTAAAATATACGAAGCCCAGTATACCCACCACGACTACCCGTCTGGTAAGGGTACACTAGGCACATGCATCACAACCATATGTGCGCGACGTGGTGAACTCATATCAAGATAAACAGCACATGACCTTGCAGGTGGGATTCAGTTAGAATTTTCTTCTGATCGAGTAACCCATCCCGCTCAAAAGGTCCCTGAATAAGGGTTGTTTAAGGATGTTGAACGAAACACCCATGTTTCCAGAGGTGAATTATTGAAACCCCAAAGAATTCCTCTCAACACATGTCTATGATGCTCTCCCTCTACTTCTACTCGTGATCAGAGATGCACATATCGTCAGCCACGAAGAGACATGGTCAACTGGTTACGGTCAAACAACTGAGAAGCAAATCTGTGGTATTGAGCAGAATATTTGCTGTAGCCTATCTTTAATACCAAGACTAAACAGTGTACATATATATATTGGGTTGTCCGGAAAGCTTGTGCCGATTTATAGTAGCTTACGGTTCGACTTATTTTAGAACATGGTTGAGTCCATAAAATAGGATTTGACTACACCTCCATTTAGAGCACAGTTTAAGCTATCTTTTTGTGGTAGAAGATTTATGTTCCTATAACCTATGTTAATTCTGTAACCCTTTAAAATAGAAGATAAGAAAGTTCATTTTTGGCACGTGATGCTTTGGGAACCAGACAAAAATTGCTGCAGCTTGGCTGGGATGTGTTACCCCACCCACCATATTCACCAGATATTGCTCCTTCGAATTTCCACTTATTCAGGTCTCTGCAGAATAGTCTTAATGGTAAAAATTTCAATTCCTTGGATGACGTAATAAGATACCTTGCTGAATTCTTTGCCATGAAACCATCTCAATTCTGGGAAGAGGGTATTTTAAAGTTAAAGGGAAAGATGGAAACGCATTGTGCAACAAAATGGTTCATATTTGTTGATTAAAAATTTAATGGCAAGTATTAATTGACCTTTTTCTCAACTTTAAAAATCGGTACTAACTTTCCGGACAACCCAATATATTTCGTTTTGGATTTGGTTTGCAAGATTCTTTATGTGAGTTTGTGTGTCGAAGCATATACTGTTGTGTCTGGGGAGAGTCATTCTCTTTCGGTGCCTTGTGGTTTAATACGCTCATTGGTGGAGTTTCCACTTATTGCTTTTTTATTTTTCTAAACTTGTTGTTGCGTCTTGCAACCTTTTCAATAGTTTTGACTCTAAGAACTATTGAAGGGTTGTAGGACACAGTAGGAATTTTGGAGGAATAAGGGGGGGGGGTTATCGGTGAGTGTGTTGAGTTGTTGGGCGCCAGAAGAGAGTGACTATCCCCAGACACAACAGTATATATATATATATATATATATATATATATATAGAGAGAGAGAGAGAGAGAGAGAAACCATTCACCACATTCCAGGGAGAAAACTAGAAGTAGTTGATAGCTTCCATTACCTAGGTGACCACGTCAGTAGCGAGGGAGGGTGCGCTGAAAGTGTAGCTGTTTGAATAAGAATAACCTGGGCAAAGTTCAGAGATCTCTTACCTCTGCTGGTGACAAAGGGCCTCCCGCTCAGAGTAAAAGCTAGACTGCATGACGCATGTGTACGAACAGCCATGCTACATGGCAGTGAAACATGGGCCGTGACTGCTGAGGACATGCGTAAGCTCACAAGGAATGAAGCCAGTATGATCCGATGGATGTATAAAGTCAGTGTGCATACTCGACAGAATGTAAGTACCTTGAGAGAAAAGTTGAACCTAAGAAGCATCAGATGTAGTGCGCAAGAGAGACAACTGCGCTTGTATGGCCATGTGATGAGAATAGATGAGGATAGCTCTGTGAAAAAATGCCACACCCTAGCGGTTGAGGGAACCTGTGCGAGAGGTAGACCCAGGAAGACCTGGGATGAAGTGGTGAAGCACGACCTGCGAACATTAGGCCTCTCCAAAGCAATGACTAGTGACCAAGACTTTTGGAAATAAGCTGTGCTAGAGAAGACCACTCTGCCTGCGAAGACCTGTTGAGGCAAGTGAAATCAAAATCGAAATCAAACTCGATGACTGGCATCCGTGCTAGTGGAGCGCTAAGAGCACCATCTGAGCGTGATCATTGCCAGAGTGGCTAACTGGCTTCCATGCCGGTGACATGTAATAAGCACCATTTGAGCGTGATCGTTACCAGTGTCGTCTTACTGGCACTTGTGCCGGTGGCACCTCAAAAACGTTTGAGTGAGGTCATTGCCATTGCCACTGGACTGGCCCCTATGCAGGTGGCACATAAAAAATACCGTTTGAGCATGGCCGTTGCCAGTACCGCCTGACTGGCCCGCGTGCTGATGGCACGTAAAAGCATCCACTACAAACACAGAGTGGTTGGTGTTAGGAAGGGCATCCAGCTGTAGAAACACTGCCAGATTAAGATTGGAGCCTGGTGCAGCCATCTGGTTCGCCAGTCCTCAGTCAAATCGTCCAACCCATGCTAGCATGGAAAGCGGACGTTAAATAATGATGATGATAATGATAATATATATATATATATATATATATATATATATATATACACCACATCTATGAATATATGCACATACATATATGCATACACACACGTGTGCATGCTGTTCTTTTTCTTTTTTGCTTTTTCAATTACACATTAATGGGTTTGGCAGCCTTTATGGGTAGAAGTGAGATATGTACTTATTCCCCAGTTTTACTCATGCATCTTATTGATTATTCTGTTTCTGCTGTCACTCTGCTACTCCACAGCTTAGAATAGAATTTTCGTCAATTATGGAAGATTTACTATAAAAACCCAGATAATATTTATTTCTCATTCTCTGTTGCTTGGAATCATAAAACTTTTCCTTGTATATTTTGAAGAAATGCAAAGGCTCTTTTAGATATTGGTAAAATAATTGCTTATCAGATTTAACATTTAACCAGTCATCTCCCGCGTAAACTAATGTTCATTAATTCTTGACATTTTGTATTGTCATAAAATATATTGTAGCATATCGTGATGTCGACCTTTTATAATCCTTAAAAGAAAAAAAAATTAAATTCTTCAGCTGATAAATCATTTTAAAAACATATGAAAATTACCCAAAGAAAAGTACAAACCTCTAAGAACAAAAAGTGCACCTTTAAGTAGTCATTCAAGCTGCTTGAAAGAGCAACCATCTCTTGCTAAAATTACACATTTCAGTCTTAATCAAAGAATAACACACTGGATATTATTGTAAAAACATGGTAGTAATTTCTTAGCGGACTTTATCGAGTGGCTGTGTGGTAAGTAGTTTGCTTACAAACCACATGGTTCCGGGTTCAGTCCCACTGCTTCACACCTTGGGCAAGTGTCTTCTACTATAGCCTCATGCCGACCAAAGCCTTGTTAGTGGATTTGGTAGACGGAAACTGAAAGAAGACCGTCGTATATGTATGTATGTATGTATATATATATATATATGTGTGTGTCTGTGTTTGTCCCCCCAACATTCCTTGGCAACCAATGCTGGTTTGTTTACGTCCCCGTAACTTAGCAGTTCGGCAAAAGAGAACGATAGACTAAGTACTAGGCTTACAAAGAATAAGTCCTGGGGTCGATTTGCTCGACTAAAGGTGGCGCTCCAGCATGGCGACAGTCAAATGACTGAAACAAGTAAAAGAGTAAAGACAGTATATAACTAATTTAATGCTGTGAGTAACTTTAGCTGAATCTCCTCTGTTGTGAAAAATGTGACAAATTTTGTTAAGTGAAGATTAGTTAATATATTCATGCATTGCTGCCTATTGAGGCAACTAGCAACCTATAAGATAAATTTCTTCCTCTTATCTCTCACCCTTAACTGCATAGCATTAAGTTACTCATGGACACAGTCCAGCCTCTGATTCCCAAACATGCTGGCTCCCTCTACTCTCAGCTTTTTTCCCACTAATACTAAAAAAAAAATATGATAGCCCTCACTTAGAAGTATGATCTGGTAACATGCACCCTGCTTTTGCTAATTATTTTAGAGTATCTATGTAATCGTGAGTAGACTAGACACTCTCTCAGTTGTCTCACCTTTGCTATGGTGGAACATTGAGGATGTGACCACTGGAAGGAAAAATAGCAGTTACAGTTATCAGCTTGCACTTAGATGAATATACAGGAACAACATGAAATGCAGTGCCTTGCTCAATAACACAATATGCTACCTTGTCCCTCAACATTCTAATCTTGAATCTTATACCCTAATCCCTAAGCCATACACCTTCACACTACTCCAATGGCTTTTATTCTTTGGAGCCAGCAGCTCTTGTCTCACCTCCACTCAGACTCTCCCAGCTCACTCATCTCTCCTCTTCTTACCACACGTAATGAATCCTATGTCCCCACTGCTTCGTGCTAACCAATACATCCGGTTTTCTCTTCCCAGAACGTTGGCCCTCTAGAATTAACCCTCCTCTCCTTACGTCTTTACTGCTGTTGTTAACTTGTAATGCTTTAAACAGAATGCTACAACATGACACTTGTGTCCGAATGGCTTGGACCCTGCTCTTCTTCTAAACCTAACAAAAAAAAATATCATTGGAGTTGATCACCTCCTTTGCTTATTTCATATATAAAAACAAAAGACATCTTCAAAGGGTCTTATGTTAGCAATGGCTAGAACATTTTAATCTACATGTCTAATGGTTGAATGCTCACTTAGAATTAAATAACCATAACAAAGTCTAATGGTTGTTCAGCCAGTCAGGCGGTACTGGCAACGGCCACGCTTAAGTGGAGTTTTTTACATGCCACCTGCAAAGGAGCCAGTCCAGCGGCACTGACAACGACCTCGCTCGAATTATATATATAATTATCTATCTATCTATCTATTTATATATCTATATATATATATATACAAAAAAAAAATTTTGTGTAAGTTTTTTACTGAATATGGTTCTTTTCCATACCAAAACTACTTGGTAAAATTTATTAATTTATTAAATTAATAATTCTTTACCCAATATCTGTAATGATTATATATATAATTATATAATTATCTATCTATCTATATCTATCTATCTATCTATCTATCTATCTATCTATCTATCTATCTATCTATCTATATATATATATATATATATATATATAAAGAGAGAGAGATATTTAAGTTTATCACAGTAGATTTTTCTGTTGAATTCAGAGATAGCACTGTAAATTACATTTCATAAATGATTACATGTATGTTAACAATGTGATTGAAGATAGAAGGAACAGGTAATTGGTGTATAAGCATATGTCAAGGGTTATTGCTCTTTCATCAGCACCACATCTAACCCACCAAATATCCACTAACACATTGCTTAAATAACCACCACCTTTTGCAACCATAATATACTGACCTCCTTTAAAATTTACATACCAGTTGCCAGAAATGTGCTTAATATGCAAATTAGTCTATCCAGTTGTATTAAAGCACTAAACCTAGTGGATATTTAAGCAATGTATCCGTAAGTGGTTCCTGGATTAGATAAGTTACTGATAAAAGAGTAATAACTCTTGAAATGTGAATATACACTCATTACCTATTATTTATATATTTGATCTTATTGTTTACATAGACGTATACATTTATGAAACATTGTAATTTGCAATGGTGGAGCTAAAGTTTGCAGAGAATCTATAGAGTTAAATTTAAAAATAAGAATATTTCACAGCTAACACAATTTAAGACACGATATTGACATATTAATTTAGAAACCTGTAGTATATTAGTAGTAGATTATAATTGCAAAATGAAATAATTCTGTTTTGCCTGCAATTAAACACACATATATATGTATATATATATACGTGCTTGTATATATATATATATATATATATATATATATATATATATATATATATATATATATATATAACACGAAGGAAAAAGCGATTCCTTCACTTCACTGGTACATATTAAATTGTTAGGTTGTTAATTGTATTTCTCTAATTTATTATTTATAAATATATATATAATCATTCAAAGGAAAGTAATAAAATGAAGATATAGCATTTAATGAAAATGTATTATTTGCAAATTTCAAACATAGTCCCTTACTGCTGGAACTATGTTTGATTTTTGCAGATAATAAACTTTTATTAAATGCTGTCTCCATTTTCTTTTGAATGATTATAAACCTATAGTTTTATGAATATTATCATTCACAACAAATATTACGTATTAAACCAGTAATTCATTGGATGATGCCATCCCTTAATGAAGCTAATTTAATCTCTAATTATATATATCTATATCTATATCTATCTCTCTCTCTCTCTCTCTCTCTCTATATATATATATATATATATATATATATTAAATTAGAGATAAAAAATTTTCCCTGTAAGTTTGGATTTACTCCCTAATATTATATATATATTACTTCTTTCATTTGATGTATATCTATCAATATATATATATATTCCCTCCCTCTACTGAGAGCTGAAAATTATCTCCCCAGCCCACTATAATAACTAACAAATTTCCTACCCTTAGATTTTTCTACTTGTTGAATCATTCACTCACAAATTTAACACCCAACATGGACCAAAAAATTTCTTCTTAAGAAAATACATATTTAAATAAATCTTAATGTCATGAATAGCGAAACCGAAACCGGTTGACAAACACAATAAAAGATATATTGAAAACTTTATTAAAACTATGTAAAGTGTGTGCATTTCCTTCTTTAATTTCTTATAAAGTGTGTGTGTGTGTGTCTGTATACGTTGGTTTTCAAAAATAATATATGGAACTTAAAACTCAAGTTAAGTCATTATTTTACTCGACTTTACGTCTGTCGACCACAAATAGGGGAATCGAAAAATCGCTAGAAAACCGTTAAAAGCACATGAAATTCTGTTACTGTACAATAAATAAGAATAAAAGCATATAAAATCACATTAAAATACATACAGTAAATGTTAAGATACACACCATAAATTAGAGTAGCTTAGTGAAAGAAATCCCGAATTCAGCAGTGCTGTCTTATTTATCGGTCTTTCGGAGCTTATATTGCACTATAGTTCCAATATTTACCGTTAGGCGTCGTTATCACTCGTGATTCCCGCAGTTGTTTTGAATTTAGATTTGTTTAAATCTATTTATCGGCTACTTTCTCATGCTCATTCATTTGTGATTTAATTCCACCACCTAAGCAAATTCATAGTGAAAGCGCTAAGCGTCATGATATAATGCTGGAAGATAAACTGGGTACGATAACACGCCATGAAATAGGTGAAAAAGTGATAGCAATTGCAGGATCTTTGGGGATGAGTCGGACAACTGTATCAATGATTGTACATAATAAGGACAAGATTTTAACACATATCAAATCTGAAGCCCCAGAGATGAAGAAAACTGTCATCAATAAGAAAAGAGGCAAAATTTTTGAAGAAATGGAAAATCCACAGCCCTGTAAACCACCAAATTGTATGTACGTATTGGTAAATTTAAAATAGTTTAGTTTTCTTTTACTATTGCAAAATAATAATTATTACGGAATTTAATTTTTTAGCTAAAAATATGATTTTATTTTACCATGTTTTATTGCAAACTACATTCATAAATAAAGCGTCCGCGATGTACAGTGAACATCGCCAAATTGTATTCGTAAATTTAGATTAGTGTTTTTTTACTGTATTAAAAAATAAAAATTATTTGTTTGTAAGCTTAAAATAGATTTTTATTAACCATGTATTATAGAAAATGCATTCATAAATAAAATACAGAACTGGGAATGGTTATTATCGGTTTAGCCTAGAGACAAGTAAATTCGGCCTAGCCTAGCCTACAGACAAATTAGCTCGATTTAAGTCGTGTCTCCTAGAACCAATAGATTGCAAAGGGTGAGGTATTCCTATAGATAGATAGATAGAGACAGAGAGAGATGGATGTATATATATATGTATAGATATATATATATATAAGTCAGGTTGTGTGTGTGTGTATAAACCCGCATAACCTCTGAAGCTCACAACTGATTTTCTCCAAACTGGGAACATACATTATTAATGGTCTAGAGATGGTTATAGACTCTTAAAAGTTTTCCTATAGAGAGTAACGGGCCCTCTGGGAGCAGAAAATAGGAGGTATCACTTTGCGAAGGAACTTTCAGAAATTATTGTCTCCCTTATATCCAGCGTGATTAATCCACTGAACGTTTTTCATCTTTTTAAAACATTGATTTTAATTAACGTTCTTTATCGACATTTAATTAACATAACAGTGTCATCTCAGACCATTGTATGTATTTCTTAAAATTTGCTAATGTATTGATATTATTTACCTTTTTTCTTGGCATTTCATTATTAACGTACAATTGTCTTCTTATTTTATTACATCATATTTCTTGACATATCTCCAAAGAGGAGATCCTCCATTGGTCGAAAAATTATCACAATTTGAATTGGCCGTGTGAAAGAGCAATACTGGCTCCAAAAAACAGCATTGCAAGTAAAATTAATGAGAAGCTGCTGCAGTACCTTCCTCGAAGTCCTCACACCTATAAGTTAATTGATACAGTCCCAGATCCAGAAGAGGTGGTAAATTGTCCAACAGCATTTCTCAATTCATTGGAGCCTCCAGGACTGCCTCCCCACATGTTAGAACTTAAAGTGAGAACTCCAGTAATGTTATTGAGAAATTCGTCTCCATCAACTGTCTGCAATGGGACACCTGATGGTAAAGAAGGAGATGCCACATATTATTGAGGCCACTTTCCTCTCTGAATGTGGAAAATTAGAGGATGTTTTCATACCCAGGATTCTTTTCATTCCATGGGGAGGGGGAATTACTTTTTCATTCAGAAGAGTGCAGTTTCCTATTCGTATCAGCTTCGCAATGTCTATCAATAAATCTCACGGTCAAACACTGTCTGTGGTAGGACTTCGCTTGGAAAAGTCGCGCTTCTCACACGAGCAATAAATACGGTGGCTGCTGAAGCGTAGGAAGCCAAAAAAAATCTGTTTGTATTTGTTCCACAAGGGAAAACAAAGAATATTGTTTACCAAGAGGTTTTGTAGGAATTACTACATCCTACAATACACTCTAGTATTCACTGCTCTTTGTAAACGGTGAAGATCGATACAATTTCGGTATAATACCAACAAACTCAAAGACTGCACCAAAAATGCAGTTTCCTGCATGGACT
This sequence comes from Octopus sinensis, assembly GCF_006345805.1. Classification (NCBI taxonomy): domain Eukaryota; kingdom Metazoa; phylum Mollusca; class Cephalopoda; order Octopoda; family Octopodidae; genus Octopus; species Octopus sinensis. The sequence continues at coordinate 47,565,282 of NC_043000.1, forward strand.
CCTGTATCGAAGCATCTTCTCCAAATACTCCCACCAACCAAGAGATAAGCCATTGCGCCTTATTTTTCAAGCAATTCATTACTACATATTCTCATGTGACTGCATAGGTTCAGATTATGATTCTTATTCTACGCCCACACCAGCAATCTAATGTTAACTCTTCGCCTTCTGCAACATTTCAACAGTTCACTTCCTCGTTGCCGCCTCACATTGCAGCCCCTTTCCTGAATGTACCAATTTACGTACGATATATCCGTTACACCTACATTCATTCGACTGTCATCCATACGACGGGTCGTGTTAGACGCAGCACTGACCACCACAAAGGAGAGTATATCCACTGACAACTTTTCAGTGCGTTCAAAAATCGCATATCTCCCACTTCAATTTTCCATGACAGGTTAGGGCCGGGAATCCACCAAATGGATGCATGACATGTCGCTTAGGCGAATTAGCCCATCATTTACTCCACCAATGTTTTGTTGTCAATGATGCACTTTCTCGTATCGCGTTTCAACATAAGTGCTGTATGTATACAAAGTATGTCATGTTAATCCCTGGCAACGTTGGGTATCTCTGCTAGTATACTTATATAGATTGCCAAGCTGTAAAGGCCTGTGCCTTTCCCTTGGATAACAACGGTGGCGTGAAGAGGAGAGGCTTGTATGCATAGAAACTGCTGGTCATCAATGAAAAATCTTGCCCAGGCTTGTACCTCGGAGAGTAACTTTCTAGGGGCAATATCAGGGTCGTTCATGACTGAAGGGGATCTTTTCATTTACTTCTTTATATATATTGACATATATACATATATATATATATACTTGCACACACACACACACACACTCTCACACACACACACACATATATATATAACAAAAATTAAAGAAAGAGGGAAATGCATAGAAATTTTATGTTGGAAAAATATTATTTTATGAAATAAAATATATAAAGCAGACGAGTTTCAGTTTTGATAATTATGTCTAAGTAGTTAGTGACAACGATATAATTTCATGCAATCATTAATAAATTTTCATTTCATGTTAGGATATTTGTTCTCCCACTAACATGGAAGGTAAACTTATTATAGTAGCATGAAATAACACTATCATTAACTACTTAATCATGATTAACATAAGCGAAACTGGTCCACTATGTAAATATTTTGTTTCATAAACATTATATATATTCCAACATAAAAATTCTGTTCTTGTTTCTTCTTTTTATATTTTTTACTATGATTCAGCAAGTAGAATTTTATATCAACGACTATTGAAAAGGTTGCAAGACGCAACGAAAATTTTATGAAAATAAATAAGTAAATGAGTGGAAATCGAACCGGTGAGTATGTTAAGTAATGAGGCACTAAAAGAGCATGATTCTCTCCAGACACAATAATATATATCTGTGCATTTGTGTGTTGTGTGTGTGTGTGGTGTGTGTGTGTGTGTGTGTGTGTGTGGTGTGTGTGTGTGTGGTGTGTGTGTGTGTGTGTGCATGCGTGTGTGCGTGTGGTAAATGATACACGGGAGATGGAATATACGAGAATTTTAATTATTAATCCTGACAATTGTTTCGAAACATCTAGCATCGATTCCTCACGGGTGGGACATAGATGCAAAAAAGAAACAAACATGTAATAAACGGAGAAAAGTGTTTAACATAACCGTTAACAGGTATGGGTGTACAAATGCTCTCGCGAAAATTGCATGGTGCATGCACTCTCGCTCATACAAGCATCCGCGGATACGAAAGTACATTTATATGCGTGTAGGCATCGTGAGAGTCTTTCAAAAATTCTGTTATTGATCTTCTCCTTGGTCTACTGTATAGACGGGGATTCTTCGGAACAGAGTCAGTATCTCCTGGAAATGGTATTGTATGGTTTTACGTGCCTTACCAGTTCTATTGCACTTAATTTTGCCTTCCTTCATTCACCATACAAAATTGGCCAAAGATGTTGAATGTCTCTTATTGATTCTCTTAAAGCTGGTAACATGGTTGCGGTAACGATTCTTAAATGAATCAGCCATCTGCCTAATGTAAAAATACAACCCACCCATTGTGTGCACAGTACATTTATATACAAGATTTGTACTCATGCAGAGATTCATCAATGGACATTTCGATTTCTCTCTGCATGAACATTTATCATATTTATTTGTATATATGGCAGTTCCGACTTCATTTTCCGACGTTGTTGCCGTGTTAGCTATATCATAAGCATTTCTACTATTACAATTTGGCCATAACTGGTGCTTTTCATTGCGGTTTACATCTCCTTAGTTGGTATTTAGATGTGTATGTTCGCTAGATCCCGTTGGTGGATTATTGAATTGTAGCTTTTTTTTTACTATTGTTTATGCGGTGCATAAGCTGTTTTAAATTAGCAGAGTTAGCATATGATACATTCACAGGGATTCGTTTAAAAATAGCATGATATCGATTAGATTTAGGAAAACATTTGTCCAAAGCACCGAAAAATTTTCCAGCCATCTTGGTTGAAACATGCGAACCGAAAATTGGGTTGAATCAGAGGACATACTGATTCCTATATCTGTTGCTAGGCTTATTTGATCGAGAGAAAGTGTGTGTGTGTGTGTGCGTGTGCGTGTGTGTGTGTGTGTGTGTGTATGTGTGTGTGTGTGTATTGGAGGCGACTCCAGGTCATTAACGTCACTCGGGCTCATCACAGATTTCGCAGATTTCGCCTGCTTTATTTTTAGCCCTCAGTGTTTTGGGTTTTTTTTTATATCTAGCACTATGTGTTTCTCCATTTCTAAGTCAAGGGTAAAAATAAAGCAACCCTGCAAAACACGACCAATCTTCGCACACAGACGTTCAGAATAACAGCAATCAAATAACGAGGGCGGAATGGACAACAAACATTAGCGATCTAACTGTCACTTGTACTCTTGACAAGCGATGCCAGTAAGTCTTTTACTCAAACAAGGGTCGTTTATATTAGAGAGTAAACAGTCCTTCGGTTTGGTAGCTGTCTACACTACTAACGAGCGTAGGCAGTCTGCTTTCTTTTGAGACCTGGAGCACTTTCTAGTGACGTCAAAAACGGTAGTTCTGTTAGGAGACTTTAACACTATCCTCGATGCACGGTTGGATGGTGTTAGCTCGGCTGACAGGAAAGGAAATCTTGGCCTCAAAGGTCTACTAGAGAGCTATAATCTAGTAGACCGTTACAGACTGAATGAACCGAGCGTTCCACAGTGGACATGGAGTAATAACGACGGCTCACGCAGATCTTACATAGATAGGGCGTTCATTAGAGATAGGGATACTTTTAGCTGTCCACGATTTTTTTATTGTACCTTACATGGACCACAAATTTGTGACGTATGAGGCACGCAGGGAAAAATGTCATAGACAGGGACCCGGATACTGGAAGACGAACAAGCCTATTTTTATTTGTAAAGCCTTCCGTGCCCGGATTAAGGAGTTAGTACAGAGGGCACTACGTGGCGCCATCATTCATAATAGAAGGTTGCACGCCCTCAAAAGAGCCATTCGTTTAGAGTCAATTAGATTTAGCAACCAGCTAAGTTTAGATAAATCTAGAATAGAAGGGGAATTAGTTAAGAATTTTAGACGAGGCTATGGACTCTGGCTCCGCTTCTAGAATGCAGGCGACGACAACGGCTTTGTACCGTCATCTCAAAGCCAAAAACGAAGACAGCAGAGTTAGAGCTAAGTTACGTGCACTGGGCCGAGAAGGTGTTACAATTGCCTGATGGGCAAGTCGTGTGGAAAGTCAGAGGGCCAAAAAAGCCTCCATAAAGTCTTTAACTGACGAACAGAGGTGCAAGATCTATGGACAGGAAATGATGCAAAAGGCCTTTCACCAGTATTTCACCCGGTTGTTCGGGAAGAGCGGAGCACTTGAGCGTGGGGAGCTCTTAAAGGACTTTCTAGCCAGTGGGCTGCGATTCTCGGCACGGAAGGCGGAATGCTGTGAAGGACCGATTGCTCCTGCGGAGGTAAATGAAATTATGGCCGAGTGCGCCAGGGTTGGATGGTATACCCTATGAATTTTATCTTAGTACGCCTGTCTTGTTCGGAGACCTGCTGGCCAGCGTCTACACAAACTAGCAACAGAATGGGAGGATTCCCAGCTCTGTGAGTCGGGAAGTGGTGACGCTGATCCAGAAGGATCCGAGCAAGGGGGGATAATATTAGTAATTATAGGCCCATAACTCTACTTAATGTAGACCTAAAACTTTTGGCCAAGGTTGACGCGTGTTGTGGAGAAACTTGTAGGGAAGGCGCAGACATCCCAGGCAAGTCGATCTAGAACAATCTTCACCTTATACCCAACACCTTAGACAGGGTGGGTAAATTAACCGGCAAAGGTGGGGCAATGGCCCATTTAGACCAAAGTAAAGCATCTGATAGGGTAGACTACCAGTACCTGGTGGCGGTCCTCGAAGCGGCTGGGCTGGGTCCAGACTTCCGTAGGTGGATCTCCGCCATCTATAGGAGCATCAAATCAACCGTCCAGATAAACGGTTACCTGTCGGAGCCATTTTCGATCACGCGCTCAGTTCATCGAGGATGTCCCCTGTCTCTGTTTCTGTACGTGTTGGCTCTTGAACCATTGCTGCGGAAGTTGGAGAAGTTGGGAGGCAACTCTAATGAAATCGGATGCGGTAAGTCTCTGCTTATGCGGATGACGTCACCCTCATCGTGTCCAATGAAGCGTTGCTACTTTGTGTAGAGGATGCTATCAAAGGATACGAGGCGGTGGCAGGGGTAAAAGTTAACAAGAACAAGTCCGCTGCCTTGAGCCTCGGCACCTGGAGGAGCAAGTCGATATCGTCCATTGTCGTGGGTCACTGGACAGATGGTCCTGTTATGTTGCTTGGAGTTTGGTTCGACTGGACTCCCAGACGGAGAAGAATTGGAGCGAGGTGGCAGACAAGGTAGAAGCTCTAGCACGGACTTGGTCCGGAAGGACTCGTCCTTGAAAGGAAGGGCGTAGGTGGTACATATGTTAATTGCATCTGTAATCACCTACCGCCTTTGTCCCTTGCCCTGATTTGTGGCTAAACAAGTTGGAGCGCCTCCTTTTCCGATCTTTGTGGACAGTGGGGAAGCCACTTGTGAGGCGCTCCGTTTGCTGCCAGGAACCGCTAAAGTGGGTGTTAGGCATATTTGGCGTTATTTGGAGGGTGATAAGGTGTGGAATCCGCTGGCAGAGGAATTCTTACCACGACCAACTTCTTTGGAACGGTTTAAACCCGGTTTAAATGGCATAAGGAGTGTCGACAGGCACTCGTGCTTATCCACAAGACGAGCTGGCCCGGCAGTGGGAATACCACCTCGGTTTTGTATAGAGGGCTGGTAGAGCCCAAAAACGATGACACCCTAGGAGGGGCTCTGGGGTTCGATGAAAACCAACTTACCAACCTCTTCAAAAAAAACTTTCGGGTTAGGGTATTTGGATAATTATCAAAAATCTCTGACCTGGCAGTGCTACAGGAATGCTTTACCAGTTCACGATAAGTTATCCAGGCACGGAATGTCAGTGCCAATGATGTGCAAGATGTGAACTGGATGATGAAACCATCCAGCACGCTTTTGTACATTGTCGGGAGCTGTCAGGCTTGATGATTTGCGTCGAACACTTGTTGACGCATCTGGGAAAAGTACAGCTATCGGCTGAATCTATAAAGATTGTACCGCCAACTGCACTCTCGAAGGAAAGTGAGGTATTTTTTTCTGTGCAGTTGCTGTGCTGAAAGTATGTGTGTGGAAGACTAGAATGCAAGGACTCGTGACGGGATCCTTCATTCGTGGCCCTGGTTTTTTACAATTCTTCAGATATAATCTGAAGAGCAAGATAGGGCTGGAGAGAAGGATCCTGTTGCGAAGTGTGTTTGAGGAAAGATGGAAGGCTGTTTTAAGAAAGGCGGGTGCACGTAATCCTACTTAATCTGCATTGGAAAAAAATAAGGAAAGGGATAGTCGTTGAACCTTTGAGGCAACCGGACATAATCTCCTCCCCAAAAGGAAAAAGACTATAAATTAAAATTAATCATTTCATTAAAACTTTGAAATAAAGATCATCCAAACTCATATTAACTTTTTTGTATGCGTTGTGTTGTACTGTACCATCTAT
>NC_043000.1:47576414-47578914 GCF_006345805.1 Octopus sinensis
AGGATAAGACAAAATACCTATTTCTTTACTACCCACAAGGGGCTAAACACAGAGAGGACAAACAAGGACAGACAAACGTATTAAGTCGATTATATCGACCCCAGTGCGTAACTGGTACTTATTTAATCAACCCCGAAAGGATGAAAGGCAAAGTCGACCTCGGCGGAATTTGAACTCAGAACATAGCGGCAGACGAAATACCTCTAAGCATCTCACCCCGCATGCTAACATTTCTGCCAGCTTGCCGCCTTTCAGTTTCTGTCTTCCAAATCTACTAACAGGGTTTTGGTCAACTCAACACTATAATATAGTGGAAGACACTTACCCAAGGTTCAATCCAGTCAGTCCTTTTCTAATCATGTTAGTTCTACAGTTTAATGTGAGTGGAGACACAGTAAGCATAAGTGTAGGTGAGTAGCAAGATTGTACTGGAGAAGATTGTACTTGGCGGTGAGCTGGCAGAAACGTTAGCACACCGGGCAAAATGTTTAGCAGTATTTCGTCTGTTGTTATGTTCTGAGTTCAAATTTCGCCAAGGTCGACTTTGCCTTTCATCCTTTCGGGGTTGATATATTAAGTACTAGTTATGCACTGGGGCCAATGTAATCTAATCCCTTTGTCTGTCCTTGTTTATCCCCTCTATGTTTAGCCCCTTGTGGGCAATAAAGAAATAAGATTGTACTGGAGAATGAGAGGTCAGAACTGTATCAGTGTGTATGAATATAATGAATGATGAACAAGTGTTGAGGGATGGATGTAATGAATGATGGATAAAGAATGAGGAGACAGTGATAAATGGATGTAAAGAGTAATAGAATACTAAGGTTGAGACTGTAGAGAGGGGAAGGGGGAAAATGAGAGAAAGAGAGAGAGACATGGGGAAAGAGAGAGAGATAATGTGTGGTTGGATGGGTTGCCAGTGTGGTGGGAAACACTGGAAGATATGTGTATGGAGAGAGTGAATGATGTATGGTGGTGAAGTAGAGATAATTTAGTGGTTTAATGGAGTGATCCATTAATATGCTGGTAGATAAGAGCTAAATAGCAACAACAACAACAAGCTAATGAGTTAACTTCTATTTGGGTTTGTTGTTGTTGCTGTTGTTTTTAGATGACCTCTGGTCAGCCTAGATCGAAGGCATTCAAGTTCTAACTTCCTAGATACACTATGTTTGAATAAAAAATATGATGATCACAAATGATATATCTTTAACCATAAGTCTACTTGATCAGGACTGACAAGATTGTTAAACAACAACCAACAATCAGAGAAACATGTAACAATAGAAGTTAAGGAAAATAAACTACATGTCTCAGCATCTGGGAACCAAAGCCATATTTCAAGAAGTTTCCTTCCTAGCCACATGGTTCTGGAGTCAGTCCCACTGTGGGAATCAGTCCCACTTACACCTTGGGTAAGTGTCTTCCACTATATTATAGTGTTGAGTTGACCAAAACCCTGTTAGTAGATTAGGAAGACAGAAACTGAAAGGCGGCAAGCTGGCAGAAATGTTAGCATGCGGGGCGAGATGCTTAGAGGTATTTCATCTGCCGCTATGTTCTGAGTTCAAATTCCGCTGAGGTCGACTTTGCCTTTCATCATTTCGGGGTCGATTAAATAAGTACCAGTTACGCACTGGGGTCGATATAATCGACTTAATACGTTTGTCTGTCCTTGTTTGTCCTCTCTGTGTTTAGCCCCTTGTGGGTAGTAAAGAAATAGGTATTTTGTCTGCCATTACGTTCTGAGTTCAAATTCCGTCGAGGTCAACTTTGCCTTTCATCCTTTCAGGGTCGATAAATTAAGTATCAGTTACTCACTGGGGTCGATGTAATCGACTTAGTTCCTTTGTCTGTCCTTGTTTGTCTCCTCTATGTTTAGCCCCTAGTAGGCAATAAAGAAATAAGAAACTTGAAAGAATCCCATTCTGTGTGTATGCATATGTATGTGTGTATGTGTGTGTTTGTCCCCACCTCCATTTGACAACCAGTGTTGGTGTCTTTACGTGCTCAAAAACTTAGCATTTCAGCAAAGGTGACTAACAGAATAAGAACCAGGCTTTATGAAAAATAATAACTACTGTGGTGGTTTCATTCAACTAAAATTCTCCAAATTGGTACTGAAACCAGTAAAAGATAATAGATATAGCATAGCAATAATCTTCTTAAGAGCTTACCTCTATGCTACAATACAGAACAGATATATAGACAGATTATCATCCTGACATTAAACTCTCAAAATGAAAGGAGTTGAAAGAACAAACTGAAATAATTCCTTATATTTCTAGCTTTAGGCTATATTCTTTCTTTGTAAGAATTTGCAAGATTTTTCTAGCAATGTGATAAAGAGTTATCACTTTAAGTGCATGAGATTCTCTTACAAGATTATTAGTTATATACATGCAAACCTTTTGTTGAACTTTAACCTACAACAAGTTAATTACGTGAAATGATAGATAAATTCTGATACCTATGAGACATAATCATGCAAAGGTTGTAG
>NC_043000.1:47581414-47586414 GCF_006345805.1 Octopus sinensis
AGAGAGCAGTAGGAGTCTGTGGTAGTCTTAAAGTCTATCAGTGTTGGGGAGTAAATCTAGTAGTAACTGCTTGCATCTGTTCGGGCTAAGGTCAGTGGCTGTAGAGTTATTTTTAGCCACGGGGTTATGAGTATGTAGCTGGTATGTATATGAGGTCGGTATAGATGAGGACAGTTGTTAGGGATCATTTTATAAAAGGAGTGTGTGGAAGAGAGTGAAGCAGGAAGACATGCACAAGTTGGTGAAGGCTGATCTCAAGACATTGAACCTCACAAGGAGATGAGGAAAAACCAGTTTAACTGGGCATAAGCAATCCTTGGAAAGACCTATCTATCTCAGCAAAACAGAGATCCCAGAGATACTATGTGTGCAACTGGATCCCTTGCCTGGTTTTCTTCTCAAGACATTCCTACAGCCCATCGTCCCTTTAATTACATTATTCTGCTGTAATTAAAGCTAAGCTGAACTGCATACTTCACCAACTTTTCTCTGATACCATTTATCCTTCAGGGTGGGTGTTACTGTAGCTTTAAGCCCCAGGCGATCATCGTCTCCAGCTGGCTTTAGGCACACTATCTGTGCTCTTATGGTATTTGCAAAGGGAGGTCAAATACCATAAGGGCACAGATAGTGTGCCTAAAGCCAGCTGGAGACGATGATCTCCTGGAGCTAAAAGCTACAGTAACACCCATCCTTAGTGGTTAGCCATATTGAGATGGCTAGTATACTTTACGTTATCGAGCGGTTACTGTTTACACCTCGTTCAGAGATTTATTATCATTTATCCTTCATAATCCCAGAATTTTTCATTTGTTGTCCATTAATAATATTGTCCCCACAAATCACACTTTATATTGAACAACCCCTAACTCACCAAAATATCCCTACTCCAACACCATACACATGTCTCATCATTACTACTTTTCTGGCCATCTCCACCCTAGCCATTCATGTCCTATCTTCTGTAATATATATAACCATGTTGTTCCTCTACATCCAGAAACATTCTATCCTGGCACATTCTCTTATACTTTAACCGATTATCCTTTAGCAAAGAGCCACTTCCCTCTCTACTGTAGTGCCACTCAGTTATAGTGGATCTCCGTTTTGTGAGCAGCAAATAATCCCATCAATGCAAGTATCATAAAGAAAGCACCAAGAATAAGCTGTAAAGAGTTTGGGATCCAACCACACAAACCAACCAAAAGCAGACACATTAGAACATGATGCAGTCTTTGGACCCCTCAGATCCTGTCAAAACGTCCATTTATTGAAGTATGGAATGTGGATGTTAAATAATAATGATGACCATTGATAGATAATCACAAGACAAATATATATATATATATATATATATGCATATATATATACATACATACATACATATATATACATACGCATATACACACTCACACACAGACACAAAATGTATTATAATTATTTTACGTTTTGATACTTCACGTCTTCTCTCTTATTTGACCTGGGGTGATAACAAATAAAAATTATTTTTCTTGCATTGTAAGACATAATCATTTTTAGAAGTTTTAACAATAATGATAATAATAATGATAATAATAATGATGATAATAATAACAGCAACAAAAACAAAAATTTTCATCATCATCATCATCATCATTTTTATTATTATTATTATTATCATCATCATCATCATCATTATTATTATTATTATTTTATTATTATTATTATTATTATTATTATTATTATTATTATCATCATCATCGTTATTATTATTGCTATAAATCATTATTCTAGATAAATAAGAAAGTGTTATTATTAGTGTTTGGTTCTAGAAAAACCTACTTTAAATTTTCCAAGTGGTATCATTACAGAATTTAATAGATTTATCTTAACACTTTTCGAATTTAAAGATCAAAGCAAATAATTTTGGTATTTATTTTTTACCCTTGAATTATTACTATATTATTTATTATTTTTTTTTACTTTTTCATTCAGTTTGTTTGAATCACAAAAATTGCCAACAAGCAAATTAACATTACTGAAAAATTATTTGTAGTGGTTACGTGATTTTCTAATAGTTTAAAGTCTAAATCTGCTTCAAAATTTGATATTTTTGAAAGAAATGGATTTTCACTGTTACTATTTTTATTATTAACTTTGCAACCAACCTACCTACGTGCCTACCTACCAGTCACCCACCCATCCACTGATCATCTCTCTTTCTCTCGTTCTCCCTCTTTCTACTATAATATTATTTTGTTTTCTTTGCAGCTCTTAACACTGTCTATGCTGCCAGTCACCGCTTCCTCTCTCCTACCTTCCTTCTGATTCTCATTTACGATTGATCAACCCTTTACACTTGCACACTGTTCACTACATTCACCCCTATCATACCCTGTCTTTAACTAACTCTCAGTCTCCCAGCTTCATCAACATCATGATCATTATCATTATTTAACATCTGTTGTTTATCCTTGCATGGGTTGGATGGTGTGACCAGAACTGGCAAGCTGGAGAGCTGCACCTTGCCCCAGTCTGATCTGGTATTGCTTCTACACCTGGAACCCTTTTCTAATGCCAACCGCTTTACAGAGTGTGCTGGGTGCTTTTACATGGCACCCGCATGAATGCCTTTTATGTGGCACTGGTACAGAACTATTGCAGGCCAATCCCCTTCACCAAGGGGACCGACCTTAACACTTCCACTGTGGAGTATGGGTCATCTTGAATACAGCAAGGTACCAAGCAACACAGTCTTGTACTGTCTGCCGACCCCTATCTTGATCTATCCCCTCTCTATTCTAGTCACCTTCTTGACCTTCAAGGCACACCTCATCACCACCATCTTTATCTATCTCCTTAGTTCCATTACAGTTTCTCCTTCCTATCCTTATATAATACAAGAAATCTATAGTCATATATATTTTCTAGGGAAAGAAACCTGTTCCTGTCCCTTATATTATATTCAAGCTTTTCAGCATAAAGCCACTTTTCTATTGACTTACTCTTATTCAGTCAAAAGGATATTTTAATGTTGTAGCCTTATGCATTACATGATAACCTAACAAGTACTGGTGCTATGGAAAGAGCATTTAATATGTTCTGTAAAGTGGTAGGCATTAGAAAGGACAAGCAACCATAGAACCCAGGCCAAAATAACAGGCATTGGTGCCGGATGCAGTCTCCAAATCACTGGGTCCTGTCAACCTATCCTGCATAGAAGATGAGATATTAAATGATGATGATGATGATGATGACAATGATGATGAAGAGGAAGATGATGATCATGATCATGACGCCAACAATGATGATGAAGATGATGGTGATAATGACGCCAGTGATGATGATGATGAGGATCATCATCATCATGCCGACAATGATTATGATGATGATAATGACGACAACAACAACAATGACAGTAATGACGATAATGACAATAATGACGATAACAACAATAATGATAATGATGATACTCATCATCATAATCATCATCATCATCATCATCGTCATCATTATCATCATCATCGTCATTGTCATCATCGTCATTGTCGTCATCGTCCTCATTGTCGTCATCATCGTCATCATTGTCGTCATCATTGTCATCATCATCATCATCATCATCAACATCATCATCAGCAACATCATCATCATCATCATCATCATCATCATCATCATCATCATCTTATTCTAACGAGACAAGGTGACATCGAATCTAACATATTAAGAAAACACTCATAGATCACCACTTAAGCAGCGTTCCCATTTCTTTCAACAAAGTACATTGTTACAGCTTACAGAATGAGCCAGTTTCACTAACACCAGAATGAAACTATAGAGTAGATTATTTATGGTCTGACATGACACTAATTTTTCAAATGAACACAAAGAATATTTCAAAAATACTTTTGCTAATTAACTCTATCCAAAATAGCAGTGAATAAAATTATGCTTTAGAATTTTATTAACTTCATTTATTGAATTGTGAAATTTGAAAAAATAGAATGTTTTGAAATGCTTATGATATGTTGTATCGTTATTTTACATTATTTAAATCTTTATATTTCATTTGTTAATTTTTCATCTGAACTTGACCATGTTTGAAGGACTTTTGTTGAACAAAGCATTCTAAATACTTATGTTTTAAATTCTGGTGTTTATTCAAGTAATTTTGCTGAACTGCTAAGTTACAAGGATGTAAACAAACCAATACCTGTTGTCAAGCAGTGTGAGACAGACATAACACAAAAACACACCCCCACCACACACATGCACGCACACATACACACACAAACGCACACACATATATTTATATACAACAGTCTTCTCTCTTAATTACTACTGTTCTTTCACTATTTCCATTCACTTCCTCCAATTTCTCTTCTTGTTTCCATTTAAACTCTTATATTTGTAAATGCTACTAAATAAATTACATTTGCCAATCTTCTCTTAGAAATAGAAGCTTAACTTACTTTAGCAATTTCCTCTGTATTTGTCACTGGTTGTTCACCAATGACATCATGCAAATATCATCTATGAATAAAGTTATTGTGTAAATTATGGCCTCTTGAAACAGCTGTTATTACGTTGCTTTATATAAATTTTTTCTTTGTTTTATAATCTATACTTTGTGCTCCATGTAAACATGTCTAATACCTAGCTGTGCTTATCTACCTTACCACCACTATCATAACATGATTTTTATTGCTCTTAAACCAAATTCAAAGCAGTGGTCTTGTCCTGGATGAAGAAGCTGGAATTTAAATTAACATTCATTTGCGCACTATTCTGTGCTATCTATACTGAGATTATTGTGCTCTCACCCACTCTCTCTCCCTACATTTATATATCATCATCATCATCGTTTAACGTCCACTTTCGTTGCTAGCATGGGTTGGACGATTTGACTGAGGGCTGGCGAAACCAGATGGCTGCACCAGGCTCCAATCTTCATCTGGCAGAGTTTCTACAGCTGGATGCATTTCCTAATGCCAACCACTCCGAGATGTATATATATATATATA
>NC_043000.1:47591414-47601414 GCF_006345805.1 Octopus sinensis
TTTTTAATTTTCTCCTGGTTTACGGAATTGATTTTTATTTGCGGTTGAAGCTTTGGCTGTTATTTCTAGTGGGTGAATGGCCTATTATGGCCGTTCTTGATTGTGATGTATTAATATATATATTTGTATGTATATATGCATAATGTCTATAAGTATATATATGCATATATATATATGAATATATATATATATATATGAATATATATGTATGTATATATATTTATATATATATGGTATATATATATATATATATATATATATATATATATATGAATGTATATATGAATATATATATATGTGTGAGTATGTTTGTGTGTGTGTGCTCTCCAGGCAATAACAGAGGAATTCGAGATAGGATACCCTTGGGAGCTACTCTATACTGATAACCTTGCTCTACTAGCTGAGTCACTATCAGAACTAGAGGAGGAGTTTTAGGTGTGAAAGTAATCTCAGGGCCTTGGAGTCAATCTAGCAAAAACCGAATTCTTAATAGGTAGGAAGGCAGACATAGCACAAATCCCTTCAGGTAGATGGCCCTGCTCAATCTGTAGAAAAGGCGTAGGTAGAAACTCCATAAGATGTACCCAGTGTAAGCCATGGGCACATAAGAGGTGCAGCAATATCAGAGGAAAGCTAACGGGAAATGTCTTGCAAACAACTTGTACATGCAAGTGCTACCAGTTGAGAACTCCGCATACTGGAAGCCACAGCAAGTGTATGGGGTCATCAGGAGGGAATGTGCGCCATTTCGGGGCCTGCCTCTCAATGGTATCAATGTACACTGGCCCCACCCCCTTACTGATATGAGCCCCTGTTTACTAGATCAACTGGTTATTAAATAAAGCTCACTATTTCTCTAGCCATTGCTCATCGTCTCTTTTCAATGAAATCCAGTGGCAAGCCTTCTCCATTGTAGTTTGAATATCAGTGATGGTGATATTGACTTTACAATGAGTTATACCTAACGATAACAACAGTCATCTCACACTGTGTCCAACAAACCCTCTACATCCAACTTCGATTGGAAAATGCTCTGCTTTCCAGCCTGCTTCTTGACATTCCTCGAGGAGGTTTACATAACGATCAATCTTTCAAGCCCAAGAGGTGTACATATTATCTTCATGAGGAACCATTAACTTGACTAGATTTACAACTTTCCTTCTTTCACACCACATCAGAATGTCTGGGTTTTTTTGTAACTGGGATGGGAAAGAATCTTTGGCACCCAGGTTAATTTGCAGTCACTTGTTCTTCTTGAAACGGATCTGCTTACCTGAGCACACGAAGGTAATGAAATCTCTAGTTGGTACTTTCAACAGTTTTTTCTCAGTGTTGTTGAGATGAATTTGGTTCTTTAGAGCATTGAAGATAACCTTAAGGACCAAGTTGTGTTTCCATGTATACCTGTTCAATGCTAATGAACAGTTGGTAAGAATAGGCTTCTGTGTTCTGACCTTTCCGCATTTGCATATGCCATTCACTGAGACATTCCATCTTACTAGATTTGTAGATGATGGAAAAACATCATAGGATGACTGAATCAGAAAACTTCCACTTCCATATCTCATCCCAATTTATTTTCCTCTCAACAACATGTTCTTCCCGTCTCATCATCTGTCCTTGTTGAATAAATTGGATCAAATGAAGCTCTCTTCTCTCATTTTGATACTGTTGCTAACAACAGATCAGTGTTCACTCTGTATCATACTCGCAAATAGTCTGAACTGATCTGCACCAAAACCAAGTCCTTTCTGATGGTTTTGCATTGCACCCATTATATCAGTCTCTGCTTTTCCTTTCCAATTCCTGGCTGTTTTCACCTCTGGTGGGTTATGCCTGATTTCCATGTTCTTCGATTCTCTCAGCATCATCACCATCCATATCTTCTGCAGTTTATATATTTCAAAATAAACACTGAAAATGTGCAGAAAACAACTTCTGTCATGTGCCAAGTGGAAAAACTAGAAGTAATTGATAGCTTCTGTTACCTAGATGATCAAATCAGTTGCAGGAGTTGATGCTCTGAGAGTGTAGCTGCTAGAATAAGAATAGCTGAGCAAAGTCAGAGAGCTCCTACCTCTGCTGGGGACAAAGGGCCTCTCACTCAGAGTAAAAGGTAGACTGTATGACACATGTATGTGAACAGCCATGCTACATGGCAGTGAAACATGAGCCATGACTGCTGAGGACATGCGTAAGCTTGCAAGGAATGAAGCCAGTGTGCTCCATTGGATGTGTAATGTCAGTGTGTGCTCTGAGAGAAAGGTTAGCCATAAGAAGCATCAGATTTGGTGTGCAAGAAAGACAACTGTGCTGGTATGGTTATGTGTCATGTATGGATGAGAATAGCTGTGTGAAAAAGTGTCACACACTAGCTGTAGAGGAAACCTCTGGAAGAGGTAAACCCAGGAAGACCTGGGATGAAGTGGTGAAGCACGACCTTTGAACATTGGGACTCATGGAGGTGATGGCAAGTGACTGAGACCTTTGGAGATATGCTGTACTTGAAAAGACCTGGCGAGCCAAGTGAGACAGTAACTATGGCCTATGTCAGTGCAGCATAAACATCCCATTTAAGAGCACCCTTCAATCATTTGACAATAAACTGTGCTTGCGAAGACCTATTGAATCAAGTGAAGTCATTGTCATGGTCGATGACAGTACTGCCTGATTGGCACCCATGCCAGTGGCCCGTAAATATCACCATTCAAGCGTGATCATTGCCAGTGCTACCTAACTGACACCCTGAAAATGATCAGTCTATTGTGTGCACATAATGTATGTATGTATGTATGTATGTATGTATGTATGTATGTATGTTTGTTTGTATGTATGTATGTATGTATGATGTATGTATAGAAACAGATATACTTGGTTCCTTTCAGTTTCTTTTCACCAAATGCACTAACAAAGATTTATTTAACGTGGGACTATAGTGGAAGACACAATAGTCTATGGTGCTATGCAGAGAGACTGAACCTGAAAATTCGTGTGTGTGTGTGTGAGAGAGAGAGAGAGGGGGGAGAGGGAGTGAGAGATACTGTACAATGTGATGCTAAATCAATATAACTATTCTAGTGCTATGCAAAGTGGTTCAAGAACAACAAGTAAGTTTCTGGTGATTCTAATCTAAGATTTCAGTTTTGATTTCCAGTTGAAGTCCTTAAAGCCTTTTCATGTGTTGCTATAGTTTGAAGAGGAAAGCATGACTGCTTCTCAAATCTACAATAAATCTCAAGTCTAGCATCCTTTTTAACCAATCAATAATTGGTTTTGCTTCATCTTATAGGTAAGAGATCTGATTGCTAAGTGGATAAGTTATTGGACTATTTGCTTATGGGCTGTGAATTTCATTCTATTGTAATCCTTTCATTGTGTTACTCAGTTGATCGTTTTATTATACACTGCATCTGTGAAATAGCCATTGTAAATAGAAACAGGACTATTTGGGCAGAGTACATGCAAATAGAACAGTATTTTATTTAAAGACTATTTCATCTCTCATCTACATCGCACCAAAATTATGAAACTATCCTAGTTTTAAAAAGCATCCTTCATGCACATTGCATGTATACACATAGAAAGAGACACACACATATATAAGTATATGTGTATGTTTGATTGAATATATATATACATATGTGTACATATATATGTATACAAACAGATACATATATTAATATAAATATAAATATAAATATTTATATATGTATATATATACTAGCAGTATCGCCCGGCGTTGCTCGGGTTTGTAAGGGAAATAACTATATAAGCATTTTTAGAGAGTTAATTCCCTTATAGATGCCAATTCGGGCTTTCTTAGCCATTTCTGTTTTGGTGTCTTCAAGCCATGAAGTCGTTGTTCTAAAAGGACGCTGGTCTCCTTGACAACGCATTACGAAGTTGATTTCTTTACACTCCCTTCCCCACAGCTTCACGAGGGAGGGAAGGGGGAGAAGCAAACAGGTGCAGCTGTGAGCGTGGACGCCAACTCCGCCGCCATCGACACATGATGCATTTTATGCATTAAAATGGAATAAAAAATGATGTTAAATTATTTTTAAAATTGTAGACTCATCGTTGATGCGCGCTAATAGTCAGACGGGCTCGATATGAATCACGACTATAAGATACCCGAATTTGGTTAAACTGCACCGCAAAATGTGGGAGGAGTTAGGAATCTAAATCGAAGGGGACAGACACTCACACAACTAGAGTTTTATATATATAGATATATATATATATATATATATATATATAAGATGAGAAAATAGAGAGGTAATTAATGAATTATTATTTATTAACTAAAATTTGTCAATGTTTTAATTAATAAATAATAATTTATTAATTACCTCTCTATTTTCTCATCTTATTACAATAAATCTGATGAAATAAAGAAGCTTACTTCCCAACCACATGGTTCTGAGTTCAATCCCACTGCATGGCACCTTGGGCAAGTGTCTTCTACTACAGACACAGGCCAGCCAAAACCTTGTGAGTGGATTTGGTAGAAACTGAAAGAAGCCCATCGTATACATATGTGTGAGTGTGTGTTTGTATGTGTGTGTGTATGTGCTTGTGTTTATGATTGTTACTCCACCATTGCTTGACAACAGATGTTGATGTGCTTGCATCCTGTAACTCAGAGGTTTGGCAATAGGTTTCAAAAAGGAAATACTGGGGTCGATTCATTCAACTAAAAATTTAAGGCAATGCCCCCAGTATGGCTGCAGCCTCATGTCGAAGACAAGTAAAATAGGAAAAAGACAAAAGATATGAGAATTCTTCCAAACAGACTTGGCAAAGATTCATCACTTGCATGAAACAGAACTGGATTAAAACCCTTGATACACAGGAATAAACACTTCGAGAAGCACATAACATATTCAAAAAGATCTGAAAACTCAAACATTTCAACAGACCATACAAAATAAAACATTATGATTTAAGAACAAAAAGCTTTGGAATATCTACAGAAAGATTCATCTATAGTCATTAAAGAAGTCAAAAGAGGAGAAGCCATTATAATAATGGACAAAACCTATTACAGGGAAATGGTTTAGAACAACTAAATGACCACATTTTCTTGTTCAAAATATTTGAAACTAATGTAGATAAATAAGCAATGAATAAAATTGAAAAAAAATAATGGACAAATTAAAAATGACTTGCTAGAAAGTGTTGGATTACGTCACTAATTTTGAGGTAAAAACTAGTAATTTTTATGGACGTCCAAAAAATCTATAACTCTAAAGAAATCAATAACAGCTTAATAAGATCTCCTTACACCATATGTAAAGATTCCCAAACCAGCTGGTCTAAAATTACGTCCAATTGTTGCAGAACCAGCAGAAACCTTTGTGCAAATTGGGCTCTGGTTTCATCAAAGATGACATAAACTTCCTAAACCTTATTCCCGAAAGATTAGATAAATAGAAGATTATAGGTAGCTTTGATGTAACTGGTCTGTGTAAAAATATCCCCCCCATGGATTAGGATAAGGAGCAGTTGATAGACAAATACTCAGAACGAATTCAAGAGAAATTGCCACAAGAATTTATGCTTGAAGGACTGCAGTTAGTACTAGAAAACAACAAACACTTTGACAACTGATATTACCTACAAATACAAAGCATTGCAATGGGGATGGAAGTTGCACCGACATTTGTAACTCTAGTAATGGAAAACTTGGAACCAAAAAAATCTATACCCTGCTAGAATTACTTTTCATTGTCATTTCCAAACCTATTTGATAGGAAACTGTAAAAGATTCTCGAATGACTGCTTCATAATTTGGAATGAAACTAAGGAAGGTGGATCTTCTATGATTCCTTAAATTAATAAACAACATTTGTAAATCGATCCAGTTCGCTATGGAAATGAATGAAAGGGAATTCCCTTTTCTGAACATTGTAATAATTAAAGAAAATGAGATAATTACAATTGATCTCTATGACAAGGACACAGACATACACCAATATTTAGATTTTAGATTTTTCCACCCTTTCCATACCAAAAGGAACATACCATTCAATGTGGCAAGACATATATGCTCAATAATTCAGATACCAATAGATGATTGAAACGATTGATAGAACTAAATATGTTCGTTCAGAAACAAATACCCAAAGAAGCCATAGTGTAAAAGAAATACCGATCTCTGCTTTATGGAGAAACACTGAGCAGGAATGCAAAAATACAAATACAAACATTCTATTAACGTGTTTGAAAAGTGAAATAATGAAAACACTTACATGCAAAATACACGATAGACTCAAAATATACATTAAATGCAAATTTCTGCCACAAAGCCTAGTGATGCTCTGTCAAATAAAAATTTTTTTAATAATTTATAACTTTTTAAAAAAAACATTGTTTTAATTATTCCACAATGTTCATCTAGCAAATTCATTCACAAGGCACTAGTTGGTTTTGAGCTATAGTAGATGACACCCAAGGTGCCATGTAGTTGGATTGAATCCCAAACCATTCATTCCATAGCAAATTTATGAATGCTCTTTATTAATTTAAGGAATCTTGCAAGTACAGTTCTATATTTAAGAAATGAGGAATTATGTACATTATTTACATTTGATGGCTATTTGCCCTCATCTTGTTTGTTGTTAACACGTTTTGGCTGATATACCCTCCAGCCTACTTCAGGTGCCTTGGGGAAATTTCGAACCTGGGTTCTCATTCCAAAAGATTTCCCCAAGACACCTGAAGAAGGCTGGAGGGTATATCAGCTGAAACGTGTTAACAACAAAGATGATGAGGACAAATATCCATTGAATGTAAATAATGTAAATAATGAATCTTACAAGGTCCACCTTCATTGATTTCATTCCAAAACATGAAGCAGTCATCCAAGAATCTTTTACAGTTTCCTATCAAATAGGTTTGGAAATGATGATCAAAAATTGCACAGCAACCTTCTTAACAACACAACCTGAAAAATATAAATTAATATTGTTGATTAGATCCAGGCCAGCCCTGACTGAACAGAACTATGGTAGAGATATTTCAGCTATAACCATCTCTTTTGCTTATATGTCCAAAATTACATCATCCAGTTTTGTTGTTTGATACGATGATAGACTTTGATTTGAAGGATTGTGGTTCATATTTATAACCAGTTAACTGACTACAATGAGGTACCCACATCATCTCACAGATGCTGATTGTAATTTCTACGGTAGTGCTCTTGTATGGCCTTGACTAACTGGTTGGAAACAGTAAAAGCATGAATAGGACTAACACACAGAAAATGTAATGTTTAAAATGCTTTTGATAAGAATATTTCTCCTGGTATACATAAATGGAAATACTGAAAAGACAAACAACAGAAATGTTATTTATTTACAAAAGGGTAGAATTCAGAATGCAAACAACTAACTTATATCTGTTATATTATGTTAGGTTTATTATATACCCAGAAAATGTAGCACATTTCATACATACATACATACATACATATATACACACATATATATATATATATATATATATATATATATATATATATATATATATATATATATATATATATATACGTATATATATATATGATAACCAACTAAAGTCTTTGGTTTATAATTCAGGTTTGACTTGTGGTTATAGTTTTAGGTTCTGGTTCTGGTTTGTAATTCTGCCAAGCGTAACCTAGCATTCATTTCCTCTGGGATGGATACAATATGTATTAGTAACATATATGAGGATAAATTAAATAACTGGAGTTGGTTATTTTGTTGGGATTGAATATATTTTCTCTTTTGTTTCTCAACAACCTCAACAAAAACATTAAAAGAAAATAATATACATATGCATATACTATTTTATATATGTAATTGTGTGTGAATGAGTGTGTGTGTGTGTGTGTACATACAGGAATACATACATATATGTATGTATTTATATATACCCAAACACTCCTAACATTGAATCATAAGTGAATTTCTGTGCAGAATAAGCTCCACTGTATTGTGAATTTTTTTTTTTTTCTCACACAAAAACGAGGAGACATTAAAAGCAGAAATACTGAAAAGGTTATTTTATTATTATACCTTCTGTCTAGCATTTTGTTTCCAAATACAGCCTTTTATCTCTCTTGAGTACTTCATCAAACAAATTGAAATACATGTAAAAAAAAAATGAAATAACAATAATAATAATAATAATAATAATAATAATAATAATAATAATAATGATAATAATAATAATAATAATAACGAAAACACAAACAAAACACCAAAAAAAAAAGCATGGAAGAGATATCATATCAGTTTAGGAATGGATTGTAATTAAATTCAAATACTCTTTGTATGTATGTAGTCATTCATGTATGGTTTGTATGTAAGATATATGCATGCATGTGTGTCAGAGTGTGTAAGAATATATGTATGTAGTGCGTGTCGACGATTGTATATATATATATATATATATGTATATATATGTATCATATATATATATATGAATTTATGTACATATGTCTGAATGCATGTCTATATTATATTATAGTATATATATATATATATATAATATATATATAGATATATATATATATATATATATATATGTATATAATAAATACCAGAATACATGTTTACATATATGCATGTATAATATTTACATCAGGATTTTTGTCATGTTTTCCTTGATTCCTCTCCAGCTGATAAATTGTATTCTTCTGCTTTTATCTATATATACATACTCCCAAATACATATACATATAAGGAGGTCTATAAATACCTAAATGCTTTACATACACACACACATATATGTGTGTGTAAGTATATATGTATAGATATATCTATCTATATACACATCTGTATATATATATATGCATATATATATATGTATGTATATACATATATATGCATATATATACATATATATATATAAGGATACATATATATATGTGTGTGTATATATACATATATGTATATAAATATATATATACATACAATATATGTATATATATTCATATATACATGTTATGTATCTATACATATGTATGTGTACATATCCATATATAAGAAACACACACACACACACACATATATATATATATATATATATACAAACATATACATATATACACACACATATATATATATACATACACACAAATATGCATGCGTGTGTGTGTATGAGTGTGTTTATGTGTGTGCGTGTGTGCACGCAAGCGTGTGCATGTGTGTTTCGGAGTGAACATGCATGAAAGTGTGTTCTATAATATATATGTTATGTATTCAGACATTTAGTTTCAAGTTCGGTAATAATAGCATTTTTAACAAATTAAAAAGAAATAAATACTTCTACGATGGTTGTTTAATGTTTTATCTGACAAAAGAACATTGCAGCGATATCAGAAATCAATGCATCACATTGGGTTAACATTTGGCTTTTATCTTTCTACATACAGAAGTCTTTATTATCAATTTTGTTTTTATCTTTTATTTTTAACATTATTCTTTTTATATCCAATATTCTTCTTGAAGTTTAAAATTATTGGTAGTTGCTGCTGTTATTACTTGTCTTGGCAATAACTGTTGCAATTTAGGTCAGAGAGACCTTCTTCATTCGTTAGTTAGATAGCTGTGTGGTTAGCTAGTTACTATTTCTATTAAGGGTTTATTTGTTTGTTTGTTTGTTTATTTATACATTTATTTATTTATTTTGTTCATGACTGTTCACCTCATTGCATTAATTGCTTTTTGTATTTCTCTGTTTATCTGTTTCACACATTGGCATGCCGCCATGTTGAGGCAGTGCCCCTTCAATTGTATAGTCTATTAAATTGAACCCCTGTTTGTAATTTTCAGTCTGGTACTTGTTTTGTTGTATGAGTCAGATTTGTTTTACCAAACTGATAAGAGGTGCAAAGAAAGTAAACAAAACAACACCATTTCTTAAATAAGTCACAAAACCAACACATAGAAACACACGCATACTTAAATATATATATATATATTAGTGCCAGTGGCATGTAAAAGCACCC
>NC_043000.1:47603914-47618914 GCF_006345805.1 Octopus sinensis
AAACAGATCAAAGAGGAAAAGGATCCCATTACCTTTAAATGGAATCTGGACAAATTTCTTCAAGGAATATCAGATAAACCACCTACACATGGATATAACTTGACAAGAACTCCCTACTCAGATGGCCCATGATACCACAAAACTTGACTTTAAAAGGATTTAGATAATCCTATCAGGGGGTGCTATTAAATTAGACATGGCCTGGACCACTCTTTGGTCAAAACATATCTAAGTTTTCTAAGTTTTAAGTTTATTTATATATATATATATATATAATATATATATATATATTATATATATATATATTATATATTAATATTATATTATATATATATATATATATATATATATATATATAGATACATTCAAATATGTGTGTGTGTAAATATATATATAATATATATATATAATAGTCATAAAATACAGTGTACATTTAAACTCATAAGGAATCCATTCATGGGATTCAACATGCTAGAAAGAAGAGCTAGGTTCTATAAATCACAAAATAAGAGATAAAATTCGACAAGAACGAAATGTAAAACTAAAAACATTTTACCATCTAGTTTCCTGAACCAATTGGTTTCTGATTTTAGTTTAGCAAGTAAATAACATTTACCCGCTAGGGGAAACATTTATATATAAGGTGCCAGTTCGCCACCTTATATATATAAGAAGCAAACTTCTTGTCGCACAACCATGCCTATGCCTTATAGATGTCTATTACCTATTTGATTAAACATATATTAACAATGCGAACATGAGTATATAATGGGCCCCCTATCACTTGCAATGACATATATTCAATCATTTAATAAACTGATCAACTTATTCATTAATTTAACATGTAAGTGAGTATTTCTGAGACATATACCTATAAATTCATTTATAAACTGAATCAGCATGACACAATATATAACTTAGTTGTCACATTTACCTTTGAATTACCATTACAAGCCATTTGACAGGCTTCATACAGATTTGCTCACCAAATTACAATCACAAAGCACAGATTGTTTATTATTAAGTGTCATGATCCAGATTCTGAGGAAACTTCGAGGTAACTTGCATGGCTTGGTAGCAGTATGCACTATGTCCCCACTATTGTTTTACATACCCATGTATAATCTTGAGAAGATATAGATATCTTCTCAAACCAGAGAAAGCTTAAAATCCTCACAGCTGGCATAAGAGAGGGTTGGTTGAACATGTGCTCTTGTACTTTTATTTATATGTATGTCTATTGGACCCTGAAAAAGAACGAAAGCAAATTAAATCTCAGTAGGGTGTGAGCCAATACTGCAAGATATTTTCTTCAATTCTAGCAATTTCACCCCAAAACTATTCTAACTGTGTGCTTTATTTTATCAAACCCAGAAAGATAAAATACAGCAGTTAACCTCACTGGTATTTAAACTTTGAAGTGAAACAAATAACTCATAAAATTCGACCCAATGGTCTAACAACTATGCCAATTCAGTTTCTTGTTTAATTAGGATAAATGCGTTCAGAAGCAGTGGGTAAGTTTTTGTACATAGACAAGAAGAGAGATTTGATGTCTCAGTGGAAAGGTTGGGTGAGTTACTCTTCGTGTGGGAGAAGGAGCAAAATTATTTTGATATCATCTCTAATGAAAGGACAAGCTCAAAATATCTGATTGAAAATGATGACCGAATTTATTATTTCCAAAAATATAGACACTACTTAGTTAACTAGTTTGTTATATCAGTTATTTAGATGTCCTATATTTAATTTTTGTAGTTTAAAATAATGGCTTAATATATATAAGTTTATCAATTAAAAAAGACTATCAAGTTTCACTGTGATTTCTCTTTCCTTTTCATTTTACTCAGTTTGACATAACATATCTGGTAACAGAAAAACAAGCTAACAAAAAAAAAACACAAAAAAAACTAACAATTAAAAATAAAATAATGCACTCTCACCTACTTTTGAATCATTGATTTCCTCTACCTCTGTCTGCCACTCATACACACTGCACAGCAAGATCAAATAAAAAATAAAAAGCAAACAATAAAGAAGGAAATAAAAAAAGAAAGTATATCAAAAGAAATTATGTAGATAAAACAGGCTGACTGCAGTCTGATATATCGAAGTGTTTAAATTGTATATACAAACATGCATATAAATAAAACATAAAATAATCATACCCACACACACACACACACACCACCACCACCACCACACCACACATTTATATGTACATACATGAATATATATGTATATGCAAACACACATATGCATAGATATACATACAGCATAGTCACACATATGTAACACAGAGAGCTGAAAATGTTGGATTAACTGATATCAGCTAAGGAATTAGGAGGCATAAACGCCCTCTATGACTGTCTAAAGTCTAAAAAGTGACAGGCATGGGAGGTAATACCCACTAAAAAGCAAATTTGTTGCTAATTTTTGGGTTCCTCTGATGTAGATCTAAACAAGTATAGACATCCTATCACGCCTGTCACCTTTGACTCAGTGGAACCTCCAGGATGATGTTGGAAAGAAATACTCCACTACTTTACTGGTATACATTATTGCAGCTGAGTAGGCATAGGTATGGCTGTGTGGTAAGAAGCTTACTTCCCAACCACATGGTCCTGGGTTCAGTCCCACTGTGCGGCACCTTGAGCAAGTGTCTTCTACTGTAGCTTCAGGCTGACCAAACTCCCTTGAGTGGATTTGGTAGATGGAAACTGGAAGAAACCTGTGATATGTAAGTGTGTCTGTGTTTGTTCCCCCACCACCACTCGACAACTGATGTTGGTGTGTTTACATCCCCATAACTTAGTGGTTCAGCATAAGTACTGATCAAATAAGTACTAGTAAGTTCTGTGGTTGTTTTCTTCAATTGAAAAACCCTTTAAGGTGGTGCTCCAGAATGGCCACAGTCAAATAACTGAAACAAGTAAAAGAATAAAATAATAAGGTCATGGGTTCAAGTCCTGGTTGAGGTGACACATTCTGTCCATAAGCACTGCTGTTCATTGCACATTGCCCCAGTCTACTCAGCTGTAATAATCCTTTCTATTATAGGCACAAGGCTTGGTACTTAACTTATTGACCCCAAAAGGATAAAAATTAAAGTCAACCGCGGTGGAATTTGAACTCAGAATGTTTCGCGATGGGCGAAATATCACTAAGCACTTCACCCGACATGCTAACAATTCTACCAGCACACTGCCTTGCTCAGCTGTAATAATGTATACCAGTAAAGTAGTGGAGCACTTCTTTCCAACATCATCCTGGTGGTTCCATTGAGTCAAAGGTGACAAGCATGATAGGATATCTATGCTTGTTCGCAGCTACATTAGAGGAAGCAAAAAATTAGCAAAAACATGGAACGAGTTACCAAGATATACTCACTTTAGAGTGATGTCAGCTTTGGTAGAATGTATACATGTGTGTGTGTGAGTATGTGTTGTGTGTGTGTGTGTGCAAGTGTAAATAATACATACACACACGTAAACATATACACAGAGAGGCATGTAATATTTGCGTACACATATGCAAACCTACTTAAATGACATAACAGCATATCGATGCCCATAAATATAAATATCTATATATCTATATCTATCTATCTATCTATCTATCTATCTATCTATCTATCTATCTATCTATCTATCTATCTGTCTGTCTGTCTATCTATAATATATATATAAACACACACACATATATGTATATATATATATATATATATATATATTATATATATATATATATATGCATATATATATACACACACACACATATGCATGAATATTTTTATTTATGCATATGTACACACATACATGGAGTTGTACAGAAACTAAAACAGCAACAATTGTATTTCTATTATTCTATTCTCACTATAACCAATAAATTGCATTTGTAAAAACCTCAAAGGAAATATGAAAAGAAAGGAAAAAGAAAAAAAAAAAAACATTTAAAAATAAAAGATAAATAAATAAATAAATAAATAAATAAATAAACAAATAATACACATGAAACCCAAAACAAATATATATATAAAAAGAAGCATATCCCTGTCTAAACGATGAATAATAAACATAAAAGAGTCAAAACAGAAACTGGAATTATTAAAGAACAGTAAATAAAGAAATCCAATAATTATGAATAATCATGAAACTCATGAGAAATACTTGTCTGAGTTCTTATTTTATTTATTGAAGTGGAAATGTTTTATATACTGCAACACCGTCGCCGGTGCCGCCATGGCTTCCGCCACCGCCGACGCCACTGCCGTCGCTGCCGCCGCTGACACTGCCGCAGCGACCTCCACTGCCACCACCATCACCATCACCACCACCACCACCATCATCACCACCATCACCACCACCACCACCACCACCATCATCATCATCATCACCACTACTGCTATACCAGTGCTGCTGTCGCCACCACCACCATCATCACCACCACCATCACCACCATCACCACCACCACCACCACCACCACCATCACCACCACCACCATCATCATCATCACCACTGCTACTACCAGTGCTGCTGTCGCCACTGCCACCACCACCACCATCACCACTGCCACCACCATCACCACCATCATCATCATCATCACCACCATCATCACCACCACCACCATCATCATCATCACCACTGCTGCTACCAGTGCTGCTGTCGCCACTGCCACCACCATCTCCACCATCACCACCATCATCACCACCACCACCATCATCATCATCACCACTGCTGCTACCAGTGCTGCTGTCGCCACTGCCACCACCATCTCCACCATCACCACCATCATCACCACCACCACCATCATCATCATCACCACTGCTGCTACCAGTGCTGCTGTCACCACCATCCCCACCATCATCAACATCACTACCATCATCACCACCACCACCATCATCATCATCACCACTGCTGCTACCAGTGCTGCTGTCGCCACTGCCACCACCATCTCCACCATCCCCACCATCATCAACATCACTACCATCATCACCACCATCACCACCACCACCATCACCACTGCCACCACCACCACCATCACCACCACCATCATCATCATCACCACTGCTACTACCAGTGCTGCTGTCACCACCATCACCACCACCACCATCACCACCACCATCATCATCATCACCACTGCTACTACCAGTGCTGCTGTCACCACCATCACCACCACCACCATCACCACTGCCACCATCACCACCATCACCACCACCATCATCATCATCACCACTGCTACTACAAGTGCTGCTGTCGCCACTGCCACCACCATCTCCACCATCACCACCATCATCACCACCACCACCATCATCATCATCACCACTGCTAGTACCAGTGCTACTGTCACCACCACCACCACCATCACCACCATCACCATCACCACAATCACCACCCCACCACCACCATCACCACCACTACTACCAGTGCTGCTGTCACCACCACCACCATCACTACCACCACCACTATCACCATCACTAGTATCAGTGCTGCTGTCACCACCACTGCCACCATTACCACTACCACCATCATCACCACTACTACCAGTGCTGCTGTTGCCCCTCACCACCTCCACTATCACCATCACTAGTATCAGTGCTGCTGTCACCACCACTGTCACCATCACCACCACCATCATCACCATCACCACCACCATTACCACCACTACTACCAGTGCTACTGTCACCACCACCACCACCACCACCACCATCATCACCACCACTACCACCATCACAACCACTTTCACCAACACCAGCATAACCACTACCACTAGCACCAGCTTCAGCATTATCATCATCACCACTAGCACCGCAGTCACTTCTCCACACCACTACTACCGCCAGCACTGTAATCATGATTGCTTCTATGTGCTTCCCCTTCCCCACCACTTCTAGCATCACTACTGCACTAACTACTGCCAATGCCATCATCATCACCATCACCATTACCACTACCGCCAACTTTAGCATCATTGTCATCCTCACCAGTACCATCAGCACTGCATCTTCTACCCCCATCACCACTACCACAACCACCAGCACTGCAATCACTACTGCCTCTACCCCAGCACCACAGTGACTACAACAGCTGCTGCCACCACCATTACTGCTGTGGATGCTGCCAACAATAAATGCCATCCCCATCACCATCTTGTTTCAATGAGACTGTCTTTCTGTGTTTAAATAACTCACTAAAATTAGCAATCAAATCTTCTTTCAAAGCAGTCTTCTTTCAAAAGGAAAAACATATCTACTAGACAATGTATGAGGTAAAATAAAACTGACTAAACTACCATTATTATAATGCATTTGATGATATCTCTTTCTTCCCTATTAGGAATCACTTGGGACTACAAAGAAAACAGCAACATTGGTCAAGAAGTTGATCAATGCCAGACATGGGCAATCGTTTTTAAGAACTGGATCACATAAGACATGGCTCTTTAGTAGGTGGGATGCCCAAATATAGGCACGTGGTTCCAGGTTCATTCCCACTGCATGGCACTTTAGGCAAGTGTCTTCTACTATAGTTGGGTTGACCAAAGCCTAGTGAGTGGATTTGGTAGATGGAAACTGAAAGAAGCCTGTCATATATATGTATATATATATATATATATATATATATATATATATATATATATATATATATATATATATATGTATGTGTGTGTATATGTTTGCCTGTGTTTGTCCCCCCAACATTGCTTGACGTACCCGTAACTTAGCAGTTCAGCAAAAGAGACTGATAGAATAAGTACTAGGCTTGCAAAGAATAAGTCCTGGGGTCGATTTGATCGACTAAAGGCAGTGCTCCAGCATGGCCGCAGTCAAATGACTGAAACAAGTGAAAGAGAAAAGAGAGAAATAAAAATTTGAGGTAATTTCATTCAGCTTGCCATTCAGAATGCCTCACAGGCCAGTTTGCCCATGCCTGATCTATGCAGTCAATGAAATAACTAGAAATAGCAACCAAATCTTCCTCAAACACACCAAGATGGTTATGACGGTAAGGATGTTTTTATGATAGGTTTCCTTGATCAGAGTGACCAGGGGTTAACCAACAACAATCTTTACAAGTTCTACTCATGTACAATTTCTCCAGTAACATGGAACAATTAATATTTCACTGTTATTCTCTTTTATATTTTTCTTTCCTCCATGATTTATTGTTCTTCTAACTATCTAACACAGAAGAGGAGCTCATGCTCGAAACAGCAATGACACGTCCACTTTCCGAATTTCTCATAGAGCACAAACTAATAATTTCACCTTTCTTTCATTTTCTTTTCCATATTATAATTCTCATCATCACAGTTGAATATACAAACATTTGTATTTGCATGTGTGTGTTAGTGCGCAGTAAGTAGTAGTAACAGTAATAGTAGTAGTAGTAGTAGTAGTAGTAGTAGTAGCAGCAGCAGCAGCAGCAGCCGTTCAAGAATTTGGACCCGGAGATCACCATTTCCAGCGACTTCGAGGGCCACCTCCTAGTGGTGTTGGGTGTCAATGAAGAGCCCTTGACTACAAGACGACCAAAGTTTTTTTCCCAAGGTCTGGGATCTCCTGCCCCTAAGCCCTAGACCATCACCTAATCACCCTTACCCGTCTTGTTGCTTAACAACAACAGCAGCAGCAGTAGCAGCAGTAGTAGTAGTAGTAGTAGTAGTACTAGTAGTAGTAGTAGTAGTAGCAGAGTAGTAGTAGTAGTAGTAGTAGTAGTAGTAGTAGTAGTAGTAGTAGCAGCAGCAGTAGCAGAGTAGTAGTAGTAGTAGTAGTAGTAGTAGTAGTAGTAGTAGTAGTAGTAGCAGCAGCAGTAGCAGTAGTAGTAGTAGTAGTAGTAGTAGTAGTAGTAGTAATAGTAGTAGTAGCAACAGCAGAGTAGTAGTAGTAGTAGATTAGTAGTAGTAGTAGTAGTAGCAACAGCAGAGTAGTAGTAGTAGTAGTAGTAGTAGTAGTAGCAGCAGCAGCAGAGTAGTAGTAGTAGTAGTAGTAGTAGCAACAGCAGAGTAGTAGTAGTAGTAGTAGTAGTAGTAGTAGTAGCAACAGCAGAGTAGTAGTAGTAGTAGTAGTAGTAGTAGTAGCAACAGCAGAGTAGTAGTAGTAGTAGTAGTAGCAACAGCAGAGTAGTAGTAGTAGTAGTAGTAGTAGTGGTGGTGGTTGTAGTGGTAGTAGTAGTTGCTGTTGTTGTTAGTTCATAAGAACAGTTAGCAACAAACAAATTAAATGATTAAATGGATGATTAGCCGAATTAAAATATTATCTCAGGAAATGCTTACATGTTGTAGCATTAGAATAAAGATGAATTTGTGTATGAATAGAAAAGATTGTGGTGGTGGTGGTGGTTGGTGCTGGTGGTGACAGGCAAAAGAAGCAATAATATATAAAGCTGAAGAATGATAGGAGTAACAAACAAAAAAAAAAAAAAATTAAATAAAAGACAAATGTAGCAGAAGTTGAGAAATTTGGCACTAAATCTTTTTAAATTAAAATATTAAGTGATGTTTGACAAGGAACCAAAATGATATAAATATTTAAACAAGTGGTGTGAGAATAAAGATTTTTTTCAAGAACCATTTGCTAACATATCTAAAGACGTAAAAGTTTTAGGTTTTAGTGTTCGTAGATGAAAACGAGATGAACATTAGTGTGTTTGTATGCATACAAACTAAATGTTGTATATGATATTACCAAAATTAAATGTCAGATGAATGAGGAGAGGTAATCGTAAAACTGTTACACATTAAAAACGCCATAACTTGTCCAATTAATAAATGAGAGAAAATAGTAAGGGAGACAATTACTTAAAATAATGGTTTCTAAGATGAAAGGCAAAGTTAACATTATGGAGATTTGAACCAAATATACAAAGAACCAGGAAAGATACTGCAAATCATTTTTACTAATGCTGTAACGATCCTGTCAGCTGGCAGCCTTGCAAGTTGTCTGAAATAATACTATGCATAAAATTTCTTCATATATCACGTAAAAAGATAAAGTATGCAGTTCTAAAATAATTTGAAGTAGAATAAATCAAGGAAGAACAAAAAAAGAAAGACAAGTAATGATTACATTAATTTGTAAAGTATTAGGAAAATTGATTAGATTAATAAATAAGTGGATGTATAAATATATGAAGAAATAAAACTGAATATATATTAAATATGCAGTAATGTGAAATAAAATAGGATTAAGTGATATGTGTTAAACAAAGTAATGTAATTTAATTAACATAAAAGAAACAAAGTCAGATCAACTATACGAAAAAGTGAAATAAAAGAAATTAGCTTAGGGGTCAAAATAAATTATAAGAAGTGAATGAAGTGCACATAAACTGTCAGAAATTAAGATTTAGATGCCCAAGAAAGGTATGGAGGCGAGTATTGAGATTGTGAGAAAGGCAAATAGAAGGAAATAAAAATCAAACCTGTAGAGTCAAATAGTTTATTTAGTTAATAGGCCAATATAAATAGATAAGACAGTTAACAAGAACAAGATACTATATGGTTATAAAGAATTAGGCATTGATGTAAGTAGTCCAAAGATAAATGTTAAGAAATAAGTTGATAATGTTCACACGGAATTCTACATTTTCTTGAAGAAATTCTTCACTGATATTTATTAAATACTGGGTCTTTGGCAATGAATATTTTTATACTTTCAGAGGTGCTAAGGCTGCAATGTGCCCTTGCCTACAATATAAGAGTCAGCTCTGAAGGAGTTATTTAATTTTAAATGATATTAATTCTAATTTTTACAATCTTTGCACAAGCAAAACAATGGTTTCATTACTTCAGTTAGAATTTCTAAATGTATGAGTATGATTAATGATTATTGAAGCTAAATTTAAAAGAATTAGTAGGAAGATCAATGTATACACAAGAGGAATATACTCCAGAGAAATTACTAGTTTGTATAAAGCATTTCTAAACATTAACATAGGCTCCATTGGCTCTACTATTGGAGCCTAAGGGACACATATTGATATTAGTACATGAACAATTATTATTAGGTTAATTAGTGATATGTTGATACAGCTTTGAATGCTTAGATAAAGCCAGTGGAACAGGATGGTTGGGCAAGATATTTTCAATTTTGTTTTAATTAAAGATTTTATAACACAAAAGTTATGAGTAGGGTATTTTCCTTGATTAATTATACTATGATTGTTAAAGCTGGGATATAAGAAGGATTGTACCAGTTAATATACATTTCCTTATTCTGAATCTCTAGGAGGATGTTGACATATCCATTATAAGAAATTTTTTCATTTAAAATTACACGGTTTATAGATTTAAAACTACATGGTTTCTGATTATAAATATCTTGGGTCATACATATCATCATCTGGAAAAGACTTTCTAACTAGAAAGGGTATGGCCTGGTCAGCCTGTAATGACATGCATAAGATCTGGTCATCAAATCTAAGTAGAGACTTCAAACTTGAAATATTCAAAGCCACAGTCGAACCAATTCTACTATATGGCTCAGAAACCTGGACGTTATCAAAGAAGCTTGAGAGGCAGTTGGATGGAACCTACACTCGCCTCCTTATGAGAGCTCAAAATCTCTCGTGGAAGCGCCATCCAACCAAAATGCAAATATATGGGAAACTACCACCTGTGTCATCTCTTGTGAAAGGTAGGAGAGTCCAGTTTGTTGGACATTGTTGTAGAGCTGAAAAAGAAGTAATTTCTACTCTTCTCCTCTGGAAGCCATCTACTCGCAATACCAGAGGGTGCACACTCTCCTACCCTGATGTAATCTCCAGGGATACAGGCATCCAGCAACAGGACCTCCGTAATGCCATGATTAAGCGTGAAGTCTGGCGTAGCATGGTAAATTCCATTGTCTCGACCACGGTCGAACAATGATGATGATTATAGACAGATCTTTATGATATTACTCATATGAATCAATAAAAATTTACTTATTGACAGAAAGGTTACAAATCTATGAAAGATATTTTCATTGTTATTAAAAATATCTCTAGAGTTGTTAGAATGTTTGTGCATGCGTCTTCATATCCATACATATATACAATGAAACATGTATGTGTATATGAGTATATGTGTACATGTGAGTGCGTGTGCATGTGTGTGTGCGCTTGCATGTGTGTAAACACATTTAAAAGATATATAAACAAATATAGGTATAATATAAATAAACATATACATATGTGTACACTTTAGATAGATAGATAGATAGATAGATAGATAGATAGATAGATTGATAGATAGATAGATAGATAGATAGATAGATGATAGATAGATAGATAGATTGATAGATAGATAGATAGATAGATAGATAGATAGATAGATAGATAGATAGAAAGATAGATTGATAGATAGATAGATAGATGGGCAGACAGACAGACAGATAGCCCTATCAACTGAAAATTAATTCAACGCAGACAGACAGATAGAGAAAACAAAGGTATCTTAAGTACAGTCTGAAGAAAGATTACAGTATTCTTAAACTAAATATTGTGATCTTAAACCAAATGCATTTATTCTTCAGCCCTGCTAAAGTGCAAGTACCAACAGTTATCTATGTCACACGCACACACACACACACGTCTGTATATGTGTGTGATCGTATATATTTATAAATATATACATACGTGTAGAAGTATATTTGTATTTATATATATGTGTATGTATACATGTATGTGTGTATATATACATATATATATATATATATACATGTATATGTATATACATGCAAGCATGCATGTATGTATGTATGTATGTATGTATGTATGTATATATATATATATATATATATATATATATATATATATATATATATCCCTCGGGGTCTGGTTTAGTTCAGACCTCTAAATGGAGAAAAACTGGAGTGGAGCGAGATAACGAGTAGGGTGGTCACTCTCGCCTGGCAATGGACCGAGAGGAAACTGTCCCTAAAAGGTTGGGCGGAGGTGGTGAACTCGTACATCGCGTCCGTCATCTACTACCGCCTGACCGTCGTGCCTTGTCCCGACGCTACCATCACCAAACTAGAATGCATTCTCTTTCGCTTCTTCTGGAAAGGATGCGTCCCGATGATCAGGCGATCCATTTGCTGTCAACACCCGCTAAAAGGAGGACTGGGCATGGTCGATGATGCGCAGACACGCGCTGAGACTCCGACATCTCAGGCTCTACGTAGACGACGGTGAACAGGTGTGATCGCCGTTTGTGAGGCACGCTTTCCCACAACTCGTCTCAATGGCCGAACTGCAGTCGTGGATCAAAAAGAGGCCGAGGAAGGGCGTATGGCACCGCGAGTGACACATTGCTCTCAAGCAACTATGCCGTCCCGTGACTTCAATACAACCAAAGCATTTTATAGGGGATTAGTGGAGGGGGGTACGACGACGAGCTCGAGGCGAACCTGGACGTCGACGAGGAATACCTGACCCGCCTGTTCAGGACTACTTTCGGACCAGGGCCCATGGACAACTTCCAGAGATCCCTGGCCTGGCAGTGCTACCGAGAAGCGCTACCCGTTCGGGATAAGCTCTACAGACACGGCTCGAGAAACACGGGGCCGACCTGCCCGAGATGCGGTCAGAGCGACGAAACCGTTCTGCACGCACTCGTGCAGTGTCCAACAATTTCCGACCCGTGGGCTTATGTCGACCGACTGCTGTCACGTGTCGGTTTATCAGCCGAGTCTATCGTCAATATTGTCACGCCTCCTTCCTTCAAACGGGAAGGAAGAGCTATTTTCATCATCCTTGTGGCTATGGCGAAAGAATGTATATGGTAGACGCGTCTGAAACGATTGGAGACAAACACTTTCCTCTCTGGTCAATCTCTCATCAACTTTTTCAAGTATCACTTGAAAAAGAAAGTGAGAGTAGAGAGGCAAGTTTTGTCTAGCAAATGTTTAAAAAAAAGATGGGTGAATGTAGCAAGGATGACACGTATGAATGACGAAGCCACCTTGAGCATAATCGTATGAACCCGGAAAATTTAAAGAGGGTTACCTACTTGCAAACAAATGTGGTAACATGTAATATCATTGACCAAGGTTACCGTGGTCCTTTCTGTAGGCTTTTCTTCCCACGGATAAACCGCATCTGCTTCCCCCTTTACACTTCACACCATGACACTGTGATACATGATCCCTATTGATCCTTTTTCTCCCTTTTTTCCCTTTTTTTCTTCTTTCCCTTTTACGATCTCTTTTGATCGAAAACCTAACCCACCTTTTTTTTTTCTCTCCACCCAAAATAAAAGCTCTACTTTGTATATGTGCAGCCCTGTGTGGCTAGTAAAGAAACATACATCCCATCATCATCATCATCATCATCGTTTAACGTTCGCTTTCCATACTGGCATAGTTTGGACGATTTGACTGAGGACTGGCGAGCCAGAAGGCTGAACCAGACTCCAATCTTATCTGGCAAGTTTTCTACAACTGGATGCCCTTCCTAGCGCCAACCATTTCGAGAGTATAGTGCATGCTTTTTACGTGCCATCGACATGGGAGCCAGTCAGGTGGTACTGGCATCGCCCACGCTCGAATGGTGCTTTTTACGTACCAGCGGAACGGGGGCCAGTTAGGCTGCACTGGCATCGACCAAGACAACGATTTCTCTTGACTCAACAAGTCTTCACAAACACAGCATATAGGATTTATGGAGGGTCAAACTAGGGAACAAAAACATGACAGTGGCGACATACAAGGAAACCGAACGAAAACAAATATCGAGGGTCATTAGATCAGAACGAGAATAAAATAATGAACGCTGGGGGAAATATTTTCTTTGAAAAGAGAAAAGATAGAAGAGAGATTCCGCCTTCTCTAGTTCCATTTTTCTTCCCTCCCTCTTTCGCCGTTTTCTGTCTGTCCTCTCCCTCTCGCTTTCTCCCTCTTTCTGCTTTCTCTCTCTCTCTCTCTCGTTGCTCGCACGTGACCATCGTTCATCGTTTTTTCCTCACGTGACCATCTTTCTCTTCCTGCACCGACGTTCAAAAGACTGGATGTTTTTTCTCTCTCTTTTATCTTGTATCTTTTCAAAGAAAATATTTCTCCCAGCGTTCACCATTTACCTCTCGTTCTGGTTTAACGACCCTCCGTGCTTGTTTGTGTTCGGTTTCCTTTTGTATGTCGCCACTGTCATGTTTTTGTTCCCAAATTTGACCCTCCATAAATCCTAAATTTTATTTCAGAACTTATGGGAGCAACTGTTTTGAAGACTCATATTGTCGTTGAATGCTCGAAGTGATGAGTAGATAGACGGCCGACAAGTGATGAAGGGTCGTTTCTTTGTGTTTATTTGTCCTGTTTTCCATTTTTTCTCTCGTTGTTTGCACTTTTAACTCGTTTGTTTTCGTATTTTATGTTGTTTACACACTTGGTGGCGTCTTGTACCCATATATGCATATATATATATATATATATATATATATATATATATATGATTTATGTTATTATTTAATTGAACGCCACACATCCATTTCCAACTATGTTAATATACATACATACATACATACATACATACATACATACATACATATATATATATATATTATATATATATATATATATATATATATATATATATATATATATATAGGGAGATTTTACGAAAAAAACAAAAGACGAAGACAGGTGGTGTACAAAACAAACAGATGTATTAGTATAACGCTCAAGAATAGAAAAAGTATTTTACGTTTCGAGCCTACGTTCTTCTACAGGAAGGCGGATGATGATAATGATGATAAATATGTATGTATGTATGTATGTATATATGTGTATCACCAATTTGTCCAAGATACTGTATATGCATACATGATTACTAAGGAGTATTGTCTTTTTAATTATGTGTATAATGTATATCCACTTAACCTAAATGCATAACAAGTGTCATGCAATATATGTCCAAATGCTTGAAAAGATATTTTTTATTCTTCAAGTAATTATTAGATTTTGTCTTCTCCTGAGAATTAACGAAAAGATAAATTGCATGACAAAAAGGGAACAGTAAATAA
>NC_043000.1:47621414-47633914 GCF_006345805.1 Octopus sinensis
TACCATAACTTTTATTTCGCTTCCTGGTCGAAGTTCTTTGAAGTGTAGCATTAGAAACTACGAACGTCATGACAAAACAAAATGATAATGCGCATGTGGAAATACCACCCTTTATGAAGTTTTATATTCAGATATTGATTATAAATTTACAGATCTTGGTAACATTGTTTCATTGTGTTAAAGATTTCAATTATGTCTTTGATCCACTTCCATAGTTATAATTGCTTAAGTGTAACACTGAGACATATATGAACATTGTGACAAGTAGAATAATATTAGTGATTATGTGAAATTCTAAAAGCTGCATTTTTTCCCCCAGAAATTGCAGAGCAACAAGAGTATAGCACAAAATTTCTTACCATATTTAATTATATTCCTTGATATTCTGAATTCAAATCCAACGATATTTATCATTATGAATAATTTTAATACATCAATACATACGCAGATACATACGAGGGTTTGCTGAAAAGTACCTGGCTTTAAGAGTTTAGCAAAGGGCCTGGCTCAACCCTCCGAATTCTTTTACTGGACTCAGAAAAACTGAAGGACCGCTGAAATTAGTGTGCGAATCTGAGAGGAGAACATATTGAATAAAATCATAATTAACTGTTCCTCCTCTATTTTCTTTTACTCAAAGCCAAGAACTTTTCAGCAGCCTCTCGTATATACACACATATATGTGTGTATATGTATGTATGTATGTATGTATGTATACCCATCAGGGTCCCATCTATGGGTTATATAGGTTTCTCAGGGGTAGAGAAGGCTCCCGTTATTTTTGACAAAACCGTACTTAGAGCAGTCCTTCTAAGAGAAAAATACTGATGCAAAAGAAGCAGTCGAAGTAATACCCGTGATCTTCCAATACTTGTTACTGGAATCTACTATGCTGACTGAGAGAGTGACAAAAATTTTGTACGAGCTTTTGTCGCTTAAATCCAAAGATGTACAGATGTCTCTGAATGTGCGATGGCTATCATCTAACAAGATAAGTAAATCATTATATGTATAATGTATGGCTTCGACAGAAAGGTAAAGGCAGCAGTTATGGCATCGTTGCAGGATATTTAAGACAAGAACAAAGAGAAAAAGATACCACTGATATTTAATCAGAATGCTTCGGACAGAGTGGATTTTGCGAAAAGCAATCACCTAAGTAGCAGGTGGTAGGTAAAAATACACCTGCACAATAATGTATGTTATTTTTAATAATGCAATCCAGCTCTCTATACATTAGATTAATTTATGGTTCTAACACTCCAAGAAATCCTTCTCTCTCTCTCTCTATCTATCTATGTATTATATATATATATATATATATATATATATATGTAT
Source organism: Octopus sinensis (assembly GCF_006345805.1). Taxonomy (NCBI): domain Eukaryota; kingdom Metazoa; phylum Mollusca; class Cephalopoda; order Octopoda; family Octopodidae; genus Octopus; species Octopus sinensis. The sequence goes on from NC_043000.1 coordinate 47,622,753, forward strand.
GTATACCTATCTTTCTATTAATCTATCTCTTTCTCACCACACGCACGCGCGCGCGCACACATATATGATATATCCCATTGAGAAGAGAAAAAAACTCGAAACATCAATATCTGGGACTTCTGATAGATGGCAACACTGAACAAACCGGGCGTTTTCACATCTTTTTACCATAAGTGATATATTTCCTCCGCGGTAATTGCAGTTAATTTGTCTTCTAGCAGTTGAAATATGTCACAAACATATTCTAACTAACCTAAATTATGCTTATATATATATATTATATATATATATATATATATATATATATATATATATATATATATATATTATATATATATATATATATATATATATAGTGTAGGAAGAAATGGAGCTGAACGAAGATTTAACAAAATTCCTTTTTATTATGTTCTACATATGTTTCAAAGGCTGCAAAGTCCCTAATTAGGGACTTTGCAGCCTTTGAAACATATGTAGAAAATAATAAAAAGGAATTTTGTTAAATCTTCGTTCAGCTCCATTTCTTCCTACACTAAATAAATATATAAAACTTCAAATTTCCGCACTAAGGCACGGGTTTGAGACCCCATGGTCGTAACCTCAACCGTGATTTTTCTGTTGTGATTTTTGCTACCCAGGTATCGGTTATCATTTGAATAATCCGTAATAAGATAATTCATTTATCTACTTCAATAAATATATATATATATATATATATATATATATATATACATATATAAGAATTTTTTGCGTAATAAGATAAAAAACCAAGGCTGTATAGATATTAGAGCATTTATAGATAGAAGGTCTTACAGCTGTTTCTAGGATATTAATTAATAATATCCCTTCATCGGAGACGGTGTGAGAGGAAAAATTAAGTCATAGTTAGTTTCGATGTGATACAAAATAGAGAGTAAGGTGGAGGAAAGAAAATAGGTGTAAGATATGTATGGTTATTGAATTTGTAAATCCGTTTTATAGGCATAATAGTATATATGTGTAATATTCCAATATCCTTTGAGTAAAATCCAAAAGTCCAACAGAGTTTAATGAGTCCATACAAATATAGTGTTTATAAGCAATGTAAGATTCTCTTAAACTTGGTCATTCCCAGTAGGGAATTTATATAGAGTGTCATATATATATATATATATATATATATATATGTGTGTGTGTGTATGTGTGTGTGTGTGTGTGTGTGTGTGTGTGTGTGTGCGTGTGTGTGTGTGTGTGTGTGTGTGTACATACATACAAACACACTCACACAAATACACACGCGCGCAACTCAGTGCTATAGTCATAGCTGGAATGTTCTTCCATCTGCACATGAATATGAAGGCCTACGCAATGTGTTTTTCCTATGGAAGATTTGTAGTTACCCATGAATGCATACCCAAGGAAGAGGCTGCCGACTGATGCAAATGTTACTGACGTTGCTGATAGAACGCTATGACGAGATACTGCAAAGTAACCCGCCCGGCTCTTTAACAGTTTCACCGATCCACCACCTAGGATTTTTTTTATGGATAAAAAGTAAAATCGACCTTTGGCGGGATTTGAACACAACGCAGTGAGTCAGAATAAATTCTGCGACAAATTCTATTCAACCCTCTTCCAAGATATGACGATGCACCACCGTAAATCATTTACATAGGTGATCCTGAGAACACTCCAACAGAACGACGAAGGCTCTTGAAAATTATTCGGGCTTTTTTCCCCTGACATCTGATAAAGTACCCCCTTGCAGCGATCCAACCAAATTACTGAACTTTCAACGAACTGCATGCAGCGTCGTTCTGCTCGCATTAAAAGGCTAACAGAAATACGTTATCCCACGTAAAATTAATGTAGCGAGTAAGTAGAAGCGTTAGCACACCGGAAAAAGAAATACTTAATGGTATTTCTTCCGGTTTTATGTTTTGAGTCTAGATTTCGTCATACTTTCGGGGGGGGGGGTCGATGAAATAAGTACCAGTTGAGTACTGGGGTTGATGTAATCGATCAGTTTCCTTCCCACAAAAATTCAAAGCTTTTGTCTATAGTAGAAAGAATTATTATACTTACAAATTATGTTGAGATATTATTCTCATGATTTACCTATTTTAATAATGAAATTGTTCGTATGTGATTTAGTATTTTTCTTTAAGGTATGGACTCTAATAATTTCATGTTGTTATGATAATAGAAATGTTTGGATCTTTTCAAGATTCCCTAGCTACACCTGTTGCTGTTATAAAACTAATTCTATCACAGCAGGTCTTCAGAACTATTAGTAAATTAAAGGTGACTCAAAGCTAATTTATGTTTTCACTTTTACTATTTCACTGAGCATCAGTTACATCTGCAGATTAATAAACCTCAGCGTCTATGCCTGCATATTTTAGAATTGTTATCCATGTAACTTTATAACAAAGTAATGGTTAATTCCTTCATATAATTGGAATAGCAGCTCATTTTGCTGTAAGATACTGATTTGTCTTGTATGCGACTACCACTAGACTGAATATTGCGCTCTCACCACAGAAAACATTCGAGAACAAATTAATATTGAGGAACATTGCAACAGATATTAACTACATTATAAGCATATGCCTGTCTCCATGGTGGGTAGAATCCAGTCGATTGCAATTGAAGGTGAAACGCGTTAACATACAATGGATACTTTAACAACGTCTGTTCTTGAAATTCTAAACTCGTTCAAAGCTCTTGCTTTCATATAACACGAAAGTATTAGTTCTCAAATATTAAAACACTTATTCATTCAAATTATCCCTATGCATACTAGGAAAATAATAAAAAACGTCTACTCTTTTTTCTGTTCCTACATTAATATGAACTTGCATCAGCAACAGTTATAGTACACGACATTACTGAAGATCCTCCTTCAGAGTATATATATCCAAATTGCCTGGAGGCGCAATGGCCCAGTGGTTAGGGCAGCGGACTCGCGGTTTCAATTCCCAGACCGGGCGTTGTGAGTGTTTATTGAGCGAAAACACCTATAGCTCCACGAGGCTCCGGCAGGGATGGTGGTGCTACCTGCTGTACTCTTTCACCTCAACTTTCTCTCACCCTTATTTCCTGTTTCTGTTGTACCTGTATTTCAAGGGGCCGGCCTTGTCACTCTCTGTGTCACGCTGAATATCCCCGAGAACTACGTTAAGGGTGCACGTGTCTGTGGAGTGCTCAGCCACTTACACGTTAATTTCACGAGCAAGCTGTTCCGTTAATTCGGATCAACCGGAACCCTCATCGTCGTAACCGACGGAGTGCTTCCATCCCATCCATATTGCCTATGATGTTATTGTTAGATTCAATAAATTGGGTTCAACTGATGCTAACTGAGATTATAGTGCATTTGTCTGGATGTTATTTCCCTATACGCAACCGATCACCTCAGCTTTTTAGGGACAGCCCGAGAGATTACCTATCTTCCAGCAACATCGATTTTATTCCCATTTCTTTTTTTCATTCGCTATACACCCAACGTCATATTCGTTCGTGAGCTCATAATCCTGTTGTGACAGGTACATACATACAGAAATGTTACAGGAATATCATTGGGAGCTTGAATATAGGCATACTGGATCCCAAAGCACCGAGTACCCAGTGCTACTACAGTTTCTTTACGAGAGGCGTAAACGGTATTATGTTTATTAACTTCATATTGTGAAAAAGCAGAAAATGTTCTAAAGTTGTTTGAGAGTGTAGAACACATAAGATTTCTGATATTAAACATCAAGCAGAATAGTAATTCTTTCCACTCCTCTATTTCCAGTTGAAAATAACATACATACATATATTCATACATACAAACATGTATATATATATATATATATATATATATATATATATATATATATATATATATATATATATATATATATAAGATAGTCACCAATGTTTGCATGAAATCTGCTAAAAAAGAAAAAGGCTTTTCATCCATCTCGAATCAGCGTTTACATATATTGCTAAATCAGCATATCAATAACGCTATCAGTCGTACTGAAAATATATGATGATACGTAGAAAGTAAGATAGTCAACATTAAGGAATTCCATAACATTCTCAGATGGAATAGATTCTCTCAAGCGTTTACTAATATATGTTCCCGCAAAAGGGAGGAAAATGAAAAAAGAAAAAAGAGCAAATTCACTCTAGGAGAATCTATTTCTTCAGGATCTCTAACTTAAGTATATATTTCTCTAACACAATCAGGACCTGTTTGTGTAGAGAAAAACTGGATATTCACTTCAATCTTTCAAGATCTTTTTTACGTAACTACTTTTTTTTTTTTTTCAAAACACGGGTCTCTGATCAGGACAAAATATGATGGTAGTCTCTCGTACTTCCAGTAAAAGTGGTTCTGCAGTATCTTGCTGAATAACCTGCACAGATGATTTGTTTTTATAGTGATCAAATGTTTGTGCTGTATATTAGATCGCTCCCCTCCATCAAATCGACGTTGCTTGAACAGGTACACAGTGTACCACATGTCAGGTGTTGAAGTGATAGCTGGGCAACTTGAGATTAAGTGTTCTGCTCAAGAACACAACGCACCACCAGTCTAGGAACTGAAACCACAATCTCGTGATCATGGGTGCAACAGCCTAACTACTGGGCCATGCACTTTCATACAACAAAATGTACACAAGCGAAAACTACCCAATTAGCGTTACATAATTATCAAATACATAAAATGTAACCATTTTTACGTAGGTAGTAATATCCTTTCATTATACACATACACACGCCCACACACATATCTATATATCTGTCTATCTATCCATATATATAAGCTCATGAAATTGATGGTCACGTCTGTTAAAAGATTTCTTCAAAGTTACTGGATAACAATAATAATAAAATTTATCAATGACTGCGATAGAAAATGTTGATAACTCACTTATTAAAGAAGCAATACTTATTTAACCACCATAAGCCTCTTTACTGTCTTTACTAGTTTGTTGCATTATTTAAATTCTAACGTCCTTCCATCCTACCACACTCCATGTCTATGTTTCTCATAACTCTTTTGATACTATTTACAATTTATTTTTATTTCAAAACTGTCAGTTCCAAATTAAAGCTTCCTTGTTAATTGGAAAATGTTGAATATATACATATATATTTTTTTAACTTTATAATATTTCTATTTCTATAGTGAACGACAATGCTTCAGATTTATTACGAGATTTTACACTTAATGTTCTAACCTTGTCTTTTCAGCTTCGTCTTTTACAACTTTAAATTCAAGGTAAAAATAAGCACGATCACATTTCATCCTTCACTCCTCCTCAGTGTATGGACGCGTGTGTCGTCAAAAAGAAAGCAATATTATTATTGTAATTTAATTATGTTCGCTAATGGAAATGCAAATTAATGTCTTAAAAATTCGTCTCTAAGAATCTAACTGCATCGACGATGGTGACATCAGCTTTTGCTGCCAAAATTTCGTGAAGGTTTTCTATATTCTTTGTTCATTTAAACGACGTATTTAGATCTTGCCCTTTCTGTTGCTTTTGCATACATAATCTTTTTATGTCCCTTTTACAATATTATCAGCTATTGGCATTATTTGGCTTTAGTGACCACCAATATCACTGAATTCGTCTTGGAGTTACTGTTTTGGGGTTTTCGATATCATCAGAAATTTGCCGACGTTTTACAGTCAAGAAAGTTAACACCTAATTTAAGTAATTCAAAATTTATGTTTGAATCAGAAAGAAACAATACAGCAACAATATATGTTTCAACGCTATCAGAATATGTTCGTTTATATTCATTTGACTGTGTTTGTATTTTGAAGACTTATAATAACGACTCACGAACCAGGAGTTGGGAGGAACTGCTCCTATAGTAAAATATTGATACACGTATATAAGATAACAATATTGCTACAGTTGTCTAATCAGGCATGGTAGAGCATAAGTTAAGCCCCCAAGCTACTTAGATACTACGATGCTGTTTCAGTTCGAATTGGAAACCAGCTTAATTCACTTCGTCATTCTAACACCCTTCAGGTAATAATAAACATATAATAACAAAGTAAAAACCTGCACATTTTCCAGTCAGCATCCTCTTTTAAAATATAGATGTGTGAATTGTCAAATAGAAAGTAATGCTGATGTTGCAATTATAACAACTTCATGTAACACTGTGTAGTTCTTTATTTAAAAGGCTGCAGTGATAGTTGCAATACTTCGATGATTTGCAGTGTAGCCAATTAACAAAACTATTAAAGATGCATTACAGTATATAGCTTCGTTTTCCTTAAACTTGAGTACAGTTTTACCTTTCGTATCCATGCTAACAAGAAAAGAAAAAAAAGAAAAAATAGCCTATGTAGTACCATGAATATTCTTACACGCTCCCATTTCATTGTAAACAAATTTCTATCTCCCCTCACAAGAAGTCAAAACTAACGTCTTGTATATAAACTCACATATAAATATACATAAACATATATATATATATATATATATATATCTGTGTGTGTGTGTGTGTGTGTGTGTGTGTCTGTGTATACATACATATTTTAATTCTACTATAAATAAAATAATGAGCTCTTTTGGACTATTATGAAGAGATATAATAAAAGACAAAACTATATCTAAGTTACTAGTTTTGAAGCATGTAGAGCCCTCTCTATATATGGAGCATTATGCATGAGCTGTGTGTGTATAGGAGATATTATTCTTCCTGACTGTAAAATGCAGTCGAAGACCAGCAAGAGAAGCGAGTAATACAACAGGTTTACCACCTACTCACTAACAACATGGATTAACCAGGGATGTATTTACAAGACAGCTACATGCACATAATAATTTTCCTTCAGTAATGTCACTAAACAAATAATTGGAATTACAGTCTTTCTATATGAGAAACTAATACTGATGAAAAAATGTAGGGGTCACAACCGTAAACATTAATCAACTGAAATTAATTAAATATGATATTCAGTAGGGATAATTTGATCTTCTGTAAAATAGTGACAATTCCGTCATATTTGGATTTTAAGAGACTACATTGACAAAGGGCAAATACCCTGAAACGCGTCTGTAGCTGTCTGACTGGCAGTGTGAAGCGGCTGACTTCCCTTGTTCGAAGGTTATAATGGACACAGTTTGTGTGTCAAATAGCTAGCTTAAGGCGATGGCCTCATGGAGCTAATCAGCGACAGCTTTAATCTTATATCTATGAGACTGCCATATTAATATGGCGATAACAATTAATTTCCAGTAACGCTGCCGTAATCTCTTTTAGAGAGACTTAGTAATATGTATGCTCATAGGCATATCTTTATATATATATATATATATATATATATATATATAGATATATATATATATATATATATATATATTATATATATATATAATATATATATATATAGGAATAAAAATTTATATATAAAGAGACGAACACAGAAAACAGACAGGTCATTCGAAGCCTTTAATCTTCAGTCAGAAACCGAATCATCATAGCAAATTTCGGCTGATTAATTCTGATATTTGCTCCAACACGGCCAGCCCCAAGGAGAAACTAAGCTGTGAGCATTAGATTTCTTGGTAAAAGGAACGAATATAAACGCAACAGAGACGAATATAAATACAAAAAACGAAAACAAAATTAAAAACAAGAATGGTTAACAGCAGGTGTCTTACGACTTTAGACAAAATGAGACAAAAATAACTTATCTAGCATATATATATATATATTATACAGGGTGTCCATAAACTCATGGTGCAGTTTAAAATGTATCTTCGTATCTATACATGGTAGAATTAATCAGTAAAAAGGATAAGAAAAAAGAATTTACCTAATGTTTTTATTCATCTTATTAATTTTCAACATGTCCATTACTAATACGAAGAGATATACGTTTCTGTAATTCTCGGAAAGCATTTTCCAGCTGATACTCAGTGACACCTTCCAATCATATCAGTTATCCTTGCTTTCAATTCTGCTAAAGCTCAAGGATTAGTTGAATAAACAATACTTTTCACATCTCCCCATAAAAGTAAATCCAATGCAGTCAAATCTGGTGAACGTGGAGGTCAAAATAATGGTTCACCTCTTCCAATCCATCTGTTAGGGAATTTCTCATTTAGAAACTGCCTGACTTGCAGAGCAAAGTGACAAGTTGCACCACCTTGTTAAAAAACTGTATCCTCTATCAGTTCTAATTTTTCAAGCTTCGGAATGAAAAAATTTTGGAGCATTGCACCATGACTTTATGGACACCCTGAATATTCGTTTTACACAACACACACATACTTTTTGAGTTACTTATGCAAATATCTGTCTCAACTGTAATGAGTAAAGGCCAGGTATTTTCCTTGTTTACTCTCTGTCCCTGTAATGTTTATTTCCTCCCTTTGTCGTGCAATAGATAGAACTATCGACACCACGAGAAAAGTAATATTGCCCAAAAGTGCTCGCAACCGCAGTGAACTTTCGTTGACGCATAACGAAACATTTTGCGTACATTTTATTTGATAGTTTTTTCTGTAGTGATAAATAGTTAATTTACCAATGACTTTTCCATTTCTTTCCCCTTATTCTGTGTAACTATTTGCCGAGGAGCATTCCATATTCCCTGTTTTTGGTTCATCCTGTGACAAATTTTTTATCGATGTGTACTCTAACGATTTGTTTTACTACTTTGCTTATGCACACTTTATTCTCATATATAGGATATGTGTATGTGAATCTGTGTGTTGGTGTATGAAGAGAGAAAAACATAGATTGGGAGGGAAAGCGATGCGAAGGTGTGATGGAGAGAGACGGAGAATGAAACGTTCGAAATGAAAATAAAAAAGAAAATGGTTTTAAGGTACGCTTTATTAAAATGAATGTTTTCCTATGATTTCAGCACGTGGTTTAGTTTGTATTTGAGTGCGTGTAAGAGTCTGTGAGTGTTCGCTTATTTATTTATTTAATCATCTATACCACCTTCCTCTATGAAACTTGGCACTTTGCCTGGTTCAGAATCAAAGGTAAGTTCTTGGCACTAACTGATATTTTAATGTAGTCTCTATTCGTTGTTGGAGTTATTTCATCTCACTTCAGTTCACTAACACAGGTTATTCTCCAAGGAATAATCTTTTACTATTCAACTTCATTCTATATTTTAAGGCTTTGAGTGTCATCAAAACTAAAGAAATATTTACAATTTTTGTTTTACATTATTTACGGAAGCTAATATTTACGTTTCCCTAATTACACCTGTTTTACCATTTATATTTGTACGAATGATCAATCAAATTTAAATATTTCATTTAGGTCAGGGAATAATACTACAACGTCATATTGTTTTAGACTTTCATATTATACAAACATGGAACCCTGTGGGTTTTTTTTTTAACTTCATCAATGAGGGTAAAAATGGTACCCATATCTCTTTGTTTCTTTTTCACGACCTCAAAGCCAAGTGGGAGGAAGGTATGAAATTATTTTCAAACTGAAGCCCTTACTCGACTGCTCAGAACAGGTTAAGTTTCATTAAGACATCTGAAACCCAGGTGGTGGTTTAAAACTGAGCATTGAATTAAGTAAATCATATAAGAAATCAGAATGCAAAGAACGGGGGAAATATCGTAGCGCAAGTCTTCCGACGCCTCAACAATCATGACAATCAACACTGGTATTTAATTTAATGACACCGAGAGAGCGAAAACAATTTCGATTAGACACACTTCCCCATCTCTCTCTGCCCCCATTATCGCACAACTTACGTTTTCTACTATTTAAATCCTTCTATCAAATAATAATAATAATAATAATAATAATAATAATAATAAAATAATAATAATATAATAATAATAATAATAATAATAATAATAATAATAATAATAATAATAATAATAATAATAATAATAATAATAATCTTTTCTACTGATGGCTCGCCTTAACGAAGTGTCAGGGTGCTTGGATGTTTCAATACCTTAGTCTCGCCATCACCCCCAATAACACAAACCTTTTGGAAGGAAATTTTCCAGTTGTGTTAGGAGCTTTTTGCTCATTTCAACTTTTCAAACACGAGTGATAAAGTAACCTGTATAGAGATAATTGTTTTTAGAAACGGTGTTGAATATTTCCGATTTAGATGTAATTTAGAATAATAATAATAATAATAATAATAATCTTCTTTTGTGTTGAGTTGTTTCTATCTCAAGCAGTGATTATGATAGCAGGGCTATTGTGGGGGAGGGTACTTAATTTATCGACCCCGAAAGGATGAAAGGCAAAGTCGACCTCAGCGGAATCTGAACTCAGAACATAGCGACAGGCGAAATACCGTTAAGCCTTTCGCCCAGTGTGCTAACGACTCTGCCAGCTCGCTGCTTTAATAATAATAATAATAATAATAATAATAATAATAATAATAATAATAATAATAATGATAATAATAGGTTCAGATTTGGGGACATGGCCAGTAATTTCGGGAAGTAAGTCGATTACATTGCCCAACGTGCTTAACTAATACTTTAATCGACTCCAGTACGCAACTGGTACTTATTTTATCGACCCCGAAAGAACGAAAGGCATAGTCGACTTCGGTGAAATTTAAACTCAGAACGTAATGACAGACGAAATGCCGCAAAGCATATTGTACGGCATGCTAACGATTCTTCTAGATCACCGTAAGAATAATAATAATCTTTTCTACTATAAGGCACAAGGCCTGAGATTTTGTGGGAGGGGAATAGTCGATTACATCGACCCCAGTGCTAACTGGTACTTAATAAAGGTCGGAATAGCACAGAAAAGACCAAAATCAATAGCATAACTGCGCGTAAATGAAAGACCTTTGGAAGAAATATCAGTGAATTGACGATTCTTACAAATACGCCTTACATCAGTATTTCGAGAAATGAAAGAACAAACCCATATTTGCATGTACAAAGTAGAAACTTTATTGACATTTAAGCACACACCATGGCATGTGCTATAGAAACCCTGAATACAACTGCGATAGCAGTAACAACAAAACACTCCAATGCACAGAAGATGTTTAAGGAATAGAATGAAATTCATGCGGAAAAAGAAGCGTACAAAAAGAGGAACCATATGATTAAAATATTGAATAGATTATTAAATCAAAGAAAACAAGCGTACTGGAAGGCACTCAGAAAAGAAAAGCCGGCAGATATAGA
>NC_043000.1:47638914-47688914 GCF_006345805.1 Octopus sinensis
CAAGGGAGATGACAACTGGCAGTATAACGGGACGATAAAATTTATACACACACGCGTATATGTATGTATGCATGTATGTACGTACGTATGTATGTATACTCTTTTACTCTTTTACTTGTTTCAGTCATTTGACTGCGGCCATGCTGGAGCACCGCCTTTAATCGAGCAACTCGACCCCGGGACTTATTCTTTCGTAAGCTCAGTACTTATTCTATCGGTCTCTTTTGCCGAACCGCTAAGTAACGGGGACATAAACACACCAGCATCGGTTGTCAAGCAATGCTAGGGGGACAAATACAGACACACACACAAACACACACACGCATATATATATATATATATATATATATTATATATATATATATATATATATATATATATATATTATATATATATATATATATATATATATATATATCAAAATAAAAACATGATGCCAAGGATTCAGCGGTACATATGTTTCGGGCCTTTATTAGACGGATTTATAACAATGCATAATGTATGTCTGTGGCCTTCTTCAGCCGCGCACAACAACTTCCACAAGGACATGTGTTACATCAAAAATTCTTGGTTGGGGATGCAAATCCTCTCATTCGCATACGACATAATGCGGCAACAGCATAGAATTGAAGCGTCCATCTCGTTCTTCTCTCAATGTATGTCGCATTATGTCGTATGCGAATGAGAGGATTTGCATCTCCAACCAAGAATTTTTGATGTAACACATGTCCTTGTGGAAGTTGTTGTGCGCGGCTGAAGAAGGCCACAGACATACATTATGCATTGTTATAAATCCGTCTAATAAAGGCCCGAAACATATGTACCGCTGAATCCTTGGCATCATGTTTTTATTTTGATCAATTTACTCCACCACCTACACCACCAAACGGTATATACAGGTGCTTACAATTATCAAGTACTCACCCCGAATTTATATATATATATATATATATATATATATATATATATATATATATATATATATACATATATACGACAGGCTTCTTTCAGTTTCCGTCTACCAAATCCACTCACAAGGCTTTGGTCAGCCCGAGGCTATAGTAGAAGACACTTGCCCACGGTGCCATGCAGTGGGACTGAACCAGGAACCATGTGGTTGGTAAACAAGCTACTTACCACCTATGTATCTATGTGTATTATGTATGTATGTATGTATGTATGTATGTATGTATGTATGTATGTACACACGCGTGTATCTTAAAAAAGAATATCTGGAAACAACACCAATGATACCTCAATATTTTCATTCCTAAAGCTGTTTCAGTAATTCGTAAATCGCATTATTATGCAGGTTGTAAGAACTATAACATTCATGATTAATTTTCATGTTGTTGCCATCCATTGTTAAACCAAAAACTTGATATAATCCAATATACAATTTAAAGCTTTATTAACAGTTTCAGATTTGCTCTTAACACTATTTTCGCATAATGTTTCTTTTGTTATTTCAGACTTCTAAATTTGAAACCCTTTGCTTTAGAGGCAGTGCTTTCACTAGGATTCTTTGTATTGTTCTTGTTCATATTCTTGTTGTTTCTGTTTAACGTTTATACCTATCCTTAGTAATGCTATTGTTCAGTACCCATTTCAGTTTAGCATTAGACACAGAGATTTTTGTTGTTGTTTTTTTTTCATTTTGTCCAATTTCTCTGACGGTTTCGATAGAATTAGCCGTGTTATCATTAAAACTATTATCATAAGCTGAAAGCTTTGACGTCATATCTGCTCTTAACTAGGCCACAAGTAATGGATTTAAAGTAGTTAAACAAGCACAGGAGATATTGAAGGTATGCTTGCCGGCAACAAGGCAGCGAGCTGGCAGAAACGTTAGCACGCCGGGCGAAATGCTTAGCGGTATTTTGTCTGCCGCTACATTCTGAGTTCAAATTCCGCCGAGGTCGACTTTGGCTTTCATCCTTTCGGGGTCGATTAAATAAGTACCAGTTACGCACTAGGGTCGATATAATCGACTTAATCCGTTTGTTCGTCCTTGTTTGTCCTCTCTGTGTTTAGCCCCTTGTGGGCAGTAAAGAAATAGGTATTTTGCCTGCCGCTACGTTCTGAGTTCAAATTCCACCGAGGTCGACTTTGGCTTTCATCCTTTCGGGGTCGATTAAATAAGTACCAGTTACGCACTAGGGTCGATATAATCGACTTAATCCGTTTGTTCGTCCTTGTTTGTCCTCTCTGTGTTTAGCCCCTTGTGGGCAGTAAAGAAATAGGTATTTTGCCTGCCGCTACGTTCTGAGTTCAAATTCCACCGAGGTCGACTTTGGCTTTCATCATTTCGGGGTCGATTAAATAAGTACCAGTTACGCACTGGGATCAATATAATCGACTTAATCCGTTTGTCCGTCCTTGTTTGTCCTCTATGTGTTTAGCCCCTTGTGGGTAGTAAAGAAATAGGTATTTTGCCTGCCGCTATGTTCTGAGTTCAAATTCCACCGAGGTCGACTTTGGCTTTCATCCTTTCGGGGTCGATTAAATAAGTACCAGTTACGCACTAGGGTCGATATAATCGACTTAATCCGTTTGTCCGTCCTTGTTTGTCCTCTATGTGTTTAGCCCCTTGTGGGCAGTAAAGAAATAGGTATTTTGCCTGCCGCTACGTTCTGAGTTCAAATTCCACCGAGGTCGACTTTGGCTTTCATCCTTTCGGGGTCGATTAAATAAGTACCAGTTACGCACTGGGGTCAATATAATCGACTTAATCCGTTTGTCCGTCCTTGTTTGTCCTCTCTGTGTTTAGCCCCTTGTGGGTAGTAAAGAAATAGGCATTTTGTCTGCCGCTACATTCTGAGTTCAAATTCCGCCGAGGTCGACTTTGGCTTTCATCCTTTCGGGGTCGATTAAATAAGTACCAGTTACGCACTGGGGTCAATATAATCGACTTATTCCGTTTGTCCGTCCTTATTTGTCCTCTCTGTGTTTAGCCCCTTGTGGGTAGTAAAGAAATAGGTATTTTGTCTGCCGCTACGTTCTGAGTTCAAATTCCGCCGAAGTCGACTTTGGCTTTCATCCTTTCGGGGTCGATTAAATAAGTACCAGTTACGTACTGGGGTCAATATAATCGACTTATTCCGTTTGTCCGTCCTTGTTTGTCCTCTCTGTGTTTAGCCCCTTGTGGGTAGTAAAGAAATAGGTATGCTTGCCGGCAATATCAGCACCACCAGAAGTATTGATTATATCGTTAATTTAACCCTTCAGTAGTCAGATTATTCTACAAATGTAATGCATATTTAATCACACAGTTTTCAATTAATTATACATTTAAATCATAGCTTTGAGATTTTGAGGATGTGGTTGCTTATTTGTAGAATGACATTGAAGGATAGGTGTGAGAAGCTGGATCTGGTTGGTTGAACATAAAACAGGTAGAATATCTGGACCGGATATGACCAGTTTAAATGTTAAAGTGCTAAGGCATTCTATGGCTATCCTTTCTTTTTCTTCAAGCACTCCACTCAGGACTACATTATCTTACATGCTAATCCTTTTTTAAGATGGTAAACTATGACTTGTGAAAGATTTGGCAACTACTACTAGCAGGCTGAGTGACCACGTAGAGGCACCATATTTCGTTATTTATTTATTTATTTATTTAATTATTAGGACTTACATAGTTAATGGAGACAGTCTTGTTACTTTGTGTCGCAGATTCTAACTTTTAATTAGGATAAGGATGCGCATCTGTATGAAACTTGCTTGGTGTTTCGCTTGAACGAACAACTGAATCCTCATCTTTGAATGACGGGTAATCATAAAATATATATATACGCGTGTGTGTGTGTGTGTGTGTGTGTGTGTGTGTGTGTGTGTGTGTGTGTGTGTGTGTGTGTGTGTGTGTGTGTGTGTGTAACATGGTCAACGGTAAAAGATGCAGGCTTTCAGATATGTATATATTAAGAGCTGGAAAGCATTCAACTGAAGTCCATTCGATCATGGAAAACCTGTGCATAAACAGCAATTATAAAGTTTTCTACTGAAACAGATATATTCTGCGTCAATAATTGACAACTCTTGTATCATTTCACTAACTTGTCTACGTATTATTCACAATTTTCTTCTTTACTCCGTGTTTACACAAACTGCAAATATCGTGATTTCCACACAACAGAAGTTGTCCAAACAAGAAAAACTGGACTCCTATTACTTGGCACACTTGCAAGTTCAGAAAGTAAACTGCCGCATCCACTGGAATAGTTTGGACCTGTAATTCATTTAGAAAAGCTGAAAAGAAGAAATAATCACACGTACATGAATCAGTTTGAATATTAGTCTATGTCATTGCTCTAATGCTATACGTATACATACAGGCATACGTATAAGACTTCGTCTTACCTGCAAACGTACATGTATATATATGCACACACACACACATAAATAAACTTACCTGGAAATGAAGGCGTGGCGTCCAATCAAATAATATAAATAATATGTATTATTTATATGCATATATACATATATGTACATACTTACATTTATACTAATTATCTTTTTTTAATAATTTTGATATATATTTAAAATAATATAAATTAATTAATCTTATGTATTGGCTTAAGTTTTTCATTGTATGATTTGCCTAATAGTGGTTTTATCTCTAATTTAATATAATATATATATATATATATATATATATATTTAATCATATATGGGCACATGACATCATGAAACGCGTACAACAAAAAATACAAAGCACGAGTACATGGAACATGGACTAATCTTGCGAACAACGAAAGACACAAATGGAAAACAATACAAACATCATAAAGAAAGACCCTTCCTCAGTTGTTGGCTGTTTTTCTAGTCTCGTATTTCGAGCATTTAACAACAATATACGCTTTCGATAAAACAGTTGCTCCCGCAAAGCAAATTAAATAAAATTTGGGAATTTTGTGGAGGGTCAAAATAGGTAACACAAGCAGGACAGTGAAAACAAACAAAGCCTTAGCAGCCCTTCCTGTATTCCTATCTATCTTCTCTTCTATCTTTTCTCTTGTCAAAGACAGTATTTCTCCAGCGTTCATTACCCTACCTTGTCTGGTTTATCGACTCTCCATGTTTGTTTTCGTCCAGTTTCCTTGTATGTCACCGCTGTCCTGTTTTTGTTACCAAATTTGACCCTCCGCAAATCTCGCGGGAGCAACTGTTTTTCGAAGCCTCGTATTGTCGTTAACTGCTCGAAATGGGGAATAGATGAACAACCGACAACTGATGAAGGGTCGTTCTTTATGTTACTTGT
The DNA here is from genome assembly GCF_006345805.1 of Octopus sinensis. NCBI lineage: Eukaryota > Metazoa > Mollusca > Cephalopoda > Octopoda > Octopodidae > Octopus > Octopus sinensis. The sequence goes on from NC_043000.1 coordinate 47,644,178, forward strand.
CTTGTTATCCATTTGTGTCTTTCGTTGTTTGCATACCCAAGTTTACCTTCGTATTTCCTGTTGTTTTCGTATTTCATGCGTATATTTTGTGACGTCCTGTACCCATATATGCATATATGTATACATATATATGTATGTACATACATGTATGTATATATGCATATATATATGTATATATATATGTATATATATATATATATATATATATATATATACACACATACACATATATATATATATATATATATATATATATATATATATATATATATATATATATATATATATATATATATATATAATATATATATATATATATATATATATATATATATATACATATATAGGCATATGCATATATATATATGAGAGAGAGAGAGGGAGCAAATAGCTATGGGCAGGTTCGGTGTGAAAATAAACTTACTTGGGAATGCTCAAAATCAGTGGTAGAAGGACACCCGACAACTGATGAAGGGTCTTTCTTTATGTTGCTTGTCTTGTTTTCCATTTGTTTCTCTCGTTGTCTGCGTACCCAACTCTGTTTTCATATTTCATGTTGTTCACGTTTTGTGACGTCCCGTACCTACATATGCATATCTATATACATATATATATATGTATGCGTGGAGTAGATGAAACAAAGGCGACTGAAGAAGGGGAATTTTCCTTGTTTTGTATGTCCTGTACACTATTTTTTCGTTGTTTAAGAAAAATGTCCATTTCCTTGGTTTTGTGTTTATGTTTTTGTTTCTCATTGTGTTCGCCGTTTTTGGTGTCCTGTACCCATATATGCATGTATATATACATGTAGAGGTAGGTACGTACATATATATATGTATATATGCATATGTTTTATTTATTTATTAATTTTATATATATATATATATATAATATATATATATTATATATATATAGAGAGAGAGAGAGAGAGAGAGAGAGAAAGCAAATGGCTAAGGCCAGGCTGGGTGTGAAGTTAGGGCATTTATAGAGTAGCACTCGACCCCCAACACTGAGTTAACAACACTGTCGGGATCCAAGTCAAAGCCAGAATGCTACGGGTGTAGAAAATCCATGTTTCACAGCGATTATATTGTGATATGTTTTTCGCGAAGAGTAAATAATCCAATGCTGCAAATAGAGATGTTACGAAAACATTTGTAATTTATATTTAAAGACGCGTTAAAGAATTTTCCTTGTCTTCTTTTCGCTGGATTAAAAAATATATATATGAGGTCCTGGTAGGACAGTGAAAACAAACAGAAGCCTTAGCCGCCCTTCCTGTATTCCTATCTATCTTCTCTTCTATCTCTTCTCTTGTCAAAGACAATATTTCTCCAGTGTTCATTACTCTACCTTTACCAGGACCTGGTAGGTCCTGGTAGCAGCACTCAACCCGTGTTTTGAGCTATCAATGCTGTCGGACTCCAGGCCAATACCGAACTTCTTCAGATGCAGAAAATACTGATTTCACGACGGTAAAATCGTTGTGTGGATTTAAGGAAGAGTAAATCCACAATTATATCTGTAACAACTCTGCTTCCAAGGCCATACTACGCAAAAAGTTCGAAATGAAAACTTACGTAATATTCGTAGTTTCTAGCATTAGAGTGACACTTCATCAGACTTGCTTCTAAGGTGCGCTCTTACATTGTGCATTCTTACATATATATTTAAGTAGGTATACACATATATCAGTGCTTGTATCTGTATGTTAGAACAAAGACTCAATTATGCACGAGCTTTATAATTTTATAAATACATTTTCATATAGGTGCAGGAGTGGCTGTGTGGTAAGCAGCTTGCTTACCAACCACGTGGTTCCGGGTTCATTCCCATTGCTTGGCACCTTGGGCAAGTACCTTCTATCATAGCCTCGGGCTGACCAAAGCCTTGTGAGTGGGTTTGGTAGACGGAAACTGAAAGAAGCCCGTCGTATATATGTGTATATATATATATATATTATATATATATATATATATATATATATATATATATATATAAGTACTAGACTTCCAAAGAATAAGTCCTGGGGTCGATTTGCTCGACTAAAGGTGGTGCTCCAGCGTGGCCGCAGTCAAATGTCTGAAACAAGTAAAGAGATAAAGAGATATATTCTTTTCTACTCTAGACACAAGGCCTTACATTTTCATATATTCACATGTGTGCTTTGCGTTCAGTTGGATACGAAAATATTTTTAAGTCAATAGAGTGTTCTCAACTTATACTCCCAATAGATACAATACCTATTAAATAATCTAAGGTCAGTTACTTATCACGGAAAATAACTTGACATTGACAGCAAAGCAAATCTTTAATTCGATGATGATTTTATCAGTTGCAACATCATTTTCCTGATGTCTTGCCGCTTAAAGCATAACGGTGAGAATAATAAATAGTTTCTATCACTAATTCAAGAAGTGATAAATTTTACAGAAAACATGGCACTGTTCTCAGCCAAGCATGTTTGACAGGAAAAATTCTTTTCTACACACTCACACACATACATACACACATAGACACACATACACACATACACACATATATACATATATATATATGTATACATACATATGTATGTATATATATATATATATATATATATAATATATATATATATAGAGAGAGAGAGAGAGAGAGAGAGAGAGAGAGATTCTTTTACTTGTTTCAGTCATTTGACTGCGGCCATGTTGGACACAGAAGTACATACATATATATACGACGGGCTTTTTTCAGTTTCTGTCTACTTAATCCACTCAAAAGGCTGTGGTCGGCCCGAGGCTATAGTAGAAGACACTTTCTCAAGATGCCACGCAGTGGGACTGAACCCGGAACCATGTGGTTGGAAAGCAAGCTTCTTACTACACAGATAATACAGACCCGTACACATGTATACACTCACACACACATACGCAGACTCGCACACATACATATATAGGTATGCATATGTGTATGTATGTATGTAGGTATGTATGTATATATATATATATATATATATAAGTATACATATGTATAGGTGTATATACATATATGTAGTATGCATATGCGTATATACATATTTATATTTATATTCATTTACGTGTGTGTATACACTAAACTTTATAATCATATAGAGATATATCTGCATTCATCAATATGCATGAATTATAAACCAACACACACACACACAAACGCATACACACAGACGCACACACACGCACACACACGCACACACACATGTACATAAAGGGAGAACAATTATTGAGAAATATGTGTTGTAGAAGTTTTCAGTTTTCTGGATTTATCCATAGGGATTATGTAACATATTGAATATCGAATTCAGGATGTACGTATGTGTGCGCGTGTGCATACATGAATGAAAAATTAGAGAATCTCTAGGCAGTCTAAGAATATACTTTCTCACTTGTTCCATCTACTGAGGTTGTATCCATATTGTGGAATCTCCATCAATCCTGTAACAGCCTTTAACTTATTTCTTGGTGTTTGGTGAATGAGGAAATTCACGGCTGATCTTGAATTTGCATTTCTCGCAATGATATATGGTCATTTGGGACTTTATGTTATATAATTTCCAAGTGTCATTTGAAAATGTTAGCATGTATTCCATGCAGATTTCTTATGATTTTTCGGTAGGTTATTAAACTGATGCCATCGTCCGAATTGCAATTTATAGCACTGTTTAGTTCTAGCACTGAAGGCAAATAGCAGAATCTCTGAATATTCAGTCCATAAAATATAACGCAGAAATTGTAACATAAACAACAACGATTGGATAACACAAAATATTAGGAATAACTCATCTCTCTCTATCTATGTTGCCTCTTTCTAGTTGTCACTTTCTTTCAGACTTCTACTTTCACTTTCTGTAAACGTGCGTGTGCGTACGCTTGTGTGCGTACGCTTGTGTGTGCGTACGCTTGTGTGTGCGTACGCTTGTGTGTGTGTGTGTGTGTGCGTAATAGTTATAGTTGTTACTCAAAATAAGTTATACAGGATAAAATATTTACTGATTCTGGGACTTTATACACCGATCGGGGAACCAAGTTAATTACTTGTGTGCCAGTTGATTGGTTCTTCGACTATCACCTGAGAGCTTTTATCGAATAGATGTTGAATAAACTACGGCTCGAAGTTCCAAAACAGCACTAACAAGACATGTATGTGTGTGTGCGTGTGTGCATCAAGCTATGCATTTTTGTATGTGTGTGTGGGTGGGTGTATGTATATATATATATATATATATATATATATGATGGACTCTCCAATCGAAGACAACGCATGGGTATTCAGCTCTTGCCGAAAGACCTGCGCAAATGATTTGTTTATAGTGATCAAATGAATGTCCTGTACATTAGCTCACTCTCTCCATCAAATCGATGTTGCTTGAATAGGCACACGGTGTACTACGCGTCAGGTGTCGACAAGGTCATATATATATATATCTACATATATATATATATATCTACATATATATATATATACATATATATAGAGAGACAGACAGATATATATATATATATATGGATAGATAGATAGATAGATAGATAGATAGATAGATAGATAGATAGATAGATAGATTGATAGATAGATAGATAGATAGATAGATAGATAGATAGATAGATAGATAGATAGATAGATAGATAATAGATAGATAGGTAGATAGATAGATAGATAGATAGATAGATAGATAGATAGATAGATAGATAGATAGATAGATAGATAGATTACAATAAAGAATGCACGCGCATGCATGTTAATACTCTGAAGTTATTACACCTGAAAAAGTACAGAACAAGATTTCTACAGTAGAATTTTCCTAATTTGTCACCTCTAAAGAAACTAAAAAGTACTTATAATTAAAATTCTACTACGGTATTGCAATCGAGAATAACATTTTAAAAATTTAATATATTTTATTAAAACAAAAATTCATGGGATTTTTCAGAAATAAGCCCATCCTATTTTATGCCCAACTCTTTTCATTTGTAGCCCCAGTAATTTTTATTACGCTTAGGAAAAAATTTTTTAAAAAATTATTTCAGTCTGTATTTAAGCCTATGGGCTTATTTTTGGAAAAAGCAGTATTTTAAAAAATGAATTAAAATAAACTTAATGTTTTTAAAGATATTGTGGATTTCGCCTTATTAATCATCTCCAGGAGAAAATTGAAAGTGACGATTTTTGTACCATGTTTTTGAAGATTTACTTGTTTTTTAGATTCTCATAATAAATAAAATAAATTTTCTCAAATTTACCTCATATAATGTATTTTAATTTTTGAAATGTTATTATCAGCTGCAATATTTTAAATACAGAAAAAGTACATTTCAGTTACCTTTAGAGGTGACGAATTAGGCAAATTCTAATGTAGAAATCTTGTCCTGTACTTTTCGAGATGTAATCATTCGACCACGGTACTGGTTGAATATATTCTAAAGTCCGCCATTTCGTCAATCACAGCAGCTTCCAAGCTTCACTACTAATTAAATTCTCAACTAAATTGCAAACTGATAATAGTTTTAAAGAGGACACTTTCTCAGCTACACTTTGGCTTAAATAATTTGAAATTTGGTTCAGTAGAATAAAAGTTACATCAAAATATCTGCGACCTCGAAGGGGGCAGTAAGGCAAATATTCATCTTCATCTTTAAAATAAAAGTATGCTTTTCTTAGGCTTAAATGACAGAAAAATGCATGTTATTCAGAATCGTTAGTCGCATTGAACAAAAATTAGTAGAAAAGAGTTATGAGGTGAAATGTTACAAAATTTCATGTCAGTAAGTGAATAACGCCCAAGCAATAAGAGTAAAGAATATAATACTAAAATGAAGTTGCATATTCAAACGCGGAGAGCTGGCGGAAACGTTAGCACGCCGGGTGAGCTGCTTACTGGTATTTCCTGCTTCTCTAGGTCTTGAATTTAAATTTCGCCGAGGTCGACTTTCATGTACAGATTATTTAATTTTTGTTTTAACTAAGCACTTTCAAACTTCCGATACTGGTAGAATTTATCACATAGAACGGGGTTTCTTCTTAAGGTTTTTGACAAAATTTTGTATTTTAGAAGTTATTTCGTCAAAAGTTATATACTGACAATGGACAAATTTCTGTTAGATAAATGCCAATACACAAAGCTCTCAATTTTTGACTTACTCCCTAATTTCTGCCGAGGAGATATGTACATATTACATATGTGTATAAAAAAAATCTCATCACGCAATCGAACCAATGAAAGAGCTTCTACATGGTCGTGCGACACGCTAAAAATAGCAGCCAATGTATCCCACTACCTAAATCACACGCCCATTGTATGTAATATCTTAGATTATCCCTAAAAAGACGGCTTGCTGACGGATGGAATGTCTTTAATGATAGGTCTGCAGTATCAGGGTTGATTTGAGGCTAAATAACAACACTACATTATCACCCACACGATTTTCACTAAGAAAAAAATAACCAAAAATTTTGATTTTTTGCGTGGAATCAAGTACCCTGACCTCCTAATATGCTGCAAATCTCTTGTTTTGGTTCGAAAAAAATGAGGTGGAGGCCCTCCACAATTCTGGAATCATTGGAATTTTTTTCGTTGAATGGATTCCTGTGACCTCCTAATATTGCAAAATTAGGTTACTTAAGGTGAGCCTGATAACTGATATTTTGGGGGTCTTGTTGTTTGTAACTTTTGGTGAGCCATGGTGCAACCAACAACATTAATTTGATGTGGATGGGTAATATCAAATAATTCAATAACAACAAATATTTCAATTAGACATAAAAAACATGAAATATTATCATCACTTACATGGAAAAATTGAAATATTATCTTCCAGTATAGTATAAGGCAAAATTGTAAATTATTAATAGACACATTATTTTTCGTTTTTGGATTTGGTTTGCAAGATTCTTTATATGAGTTCGTGTGTTGAAGCATATTCTGTTATGTCTGGGGAGAGTCATTTTCTTTTTGGGCCTTATAACTTAACACACACACCGGTAAAATTTCTACTTATTTCTTATTAAATTTTCGTTGCGTCTTGCAACCTTTTCAATAGTCTATTGAAAATTCTAAAAGGAAGAACTGTACGGGGTTTCATTGCATTGGATAATATAAAAATGGTTTTAAAAAAGCAAAAATAGCCAATGCTTCCACCGTCAAGCAGGAGGAGCCACCTACCCTTGTCAGGGCAAAGATAGTTTGTTAGTCGAAATTCATGCAAAATAAAGCCTGCAGTTACTGTTCTTGTCAACTTGCCTTAAAATTTAAAAATTCTGAATCCTGATACTTTGAAAATCCAATTATACTTTTTTGACCTCACATATTTGAAATCTCAACCTTTTTTGCCACTGAACCAAATTTAAAATTTTGTAACTCAAAACGTAACTTATGTGGTAAAGACCCCCTTCGGCCATGAATGACCATGGGATTGCACCTAGAAAGTTACCCTCCTAGACACAAGTCCGGGCAAGGTTGTTTATGGAAGACCAGCAGTCGCCCATGCATGCCAGCCTCCCCTCTCCACGCCACCAGTGTTATCCAAGGGAAAGACAAAGGTCGATACAGCTTGGCACCAGTGACGTCGCAACTCATTTCTACAGCTGAGTGAACTGGAGCAATGTGAAATAAAGTGTTTTGCTCAAGAACACAACACGCAGCCCGGTCCGGGATTCGAGCTCACAACCTCACGATCGTAAGCTCGACGCTCTAACCACTGAGCCATGCGCCTTCACATTTAAAAGATCCCAGAAGGTAACTGGTACTTAATTTATCGACTCCGAAAGGATGAAAGGCAAAGTCGACTTCGGCGGAATTCGAACTCAGAATGTAAAGCATTTCGCCCGCTGTGCTAACGATTCTGCCAACTCAACCAATCTAAAAATGTATAAACATCATCAAACTTGGTAAAAACCTGAATTAGTGACAAAGCGTAGAAGTGGTCGCGAGTAAATGTTGACCTTAAGAATATTATTCACACACTACCATGCGCGAATGATATTTATTATAATATAGTGTATTCTATGAATATGAGGTAGATCTTTGCAAGATATCTAAATACTGAATTGGATCAAGCATTTTGCAATATTGATCTCCGATTTTAGCAGAAGGCCATCAAATCTAGACGGATTATATCAACCTCAGTGCTCAGCTGATACTCATTTTATAGAGTACACAAAAGATAAAAGGCGAAGACGACTTTGTTGGGATTTGAACTCAGAATGTAGAGACAAACGAAATGCCGTCAAGCTTTCACCCTGCCTGTTAACGGCTCTGCAGCTCGTCGTCTTAGAACTGTAATACCTTTCCTCCTTTCGGGGTCGATAAATTAAGTACCAGTTACGGACTGGGGGTCAATGTAATCGACTTAATCCGTTTGTCCCCTCTGTGTTTAGCCCCTTGTGGTTAGTAAAGAAATAGGTATTTCGTCCGTTTTTACGTTCTGAATTCAAATTCCGCCGAGGTCGACTTTGCCTTTGATCTTTTTCGGGTCCGTAAAGTAAGTACCAGTCGCGTACTGGGGTCGGTCTAATCGTCTCCCGCCTCCCCAAAAATTTTGGGCCTTGTGCCTAGAGTAGAAAAGAATAAGTAATAATATTACTTGAAAATTGTTTTACTTACTTTTGGTACATTTAGCTTATAAAATAACTTTTTCGTTTTGAATATGTTTTTGAGAAGATTAGCCCCCAAGACACTCATCTTGATGAGCTCTATCATATGAGCTAAACAAAAACAAAATTTTTACACAAAAACAAAATGTTTAGGTTTAGAATTTGCTTTTAGACGTTACCACTGTTTTCGGCATATTTGGCCCCGGTAGTTTTTTTTCTTTTTAAATTTGTTTTTGATGTAATTAGCATCATGGAGTTCCTGTAGTGGAGATCTATGAGAAAAGTTAAATTTAACTATAGTTTTCTTTTGAAAGAATAATAATAATTGGAATCAAAGTCGATTTGAGGCGTAAATCTTCTTTTTTTTTGCCAGTTTTTACCTCAGTACTTTTTTTCCTACTGAATATTTTTGCATATAAATAACATGGATAGATTCCTATCGTCGAGATCTATCATCTAAGCCAAAATAAAATATACATTTATTTTTCAAAAAATATTTCTGAAAGTTGATTTCAGGCGTTACTCTCTCGTCTGTGGCCTCATATATATGACTCAAACTATTTTTCTACTGAACTAATTTTCAAACGATTTAGCTTGAAATGTAGCTTATGATGTGAATAATCGTAAAATGTAAGCATCATCTAATCTGATTAAAAAGTAAGTTGGTGACAAAGCCTAGATGTGGTCGTGAGTGAGGAAATGTTGACCTTAAGAATATTATTCACACACTACCGTGTGTGAATGATATTTTTTGGAAAGATTAGCACCGCGACACTCGTCTTGATGAGTTCTATCTTATGATGTAAAAATATTAGGTTTTGAATTTTTTTCGGCACAATTGGCTTCAGTAGTTTTCTATTCCAATTTTTTGTTATATAATTGGCATCGTCGGATTCATCTAGTGGCTTGAATTTAAATATAGTTTTCTTTTGAAATAAGAAAAATGTTTGTAGTCAAAGTCGATTTCAAGCGTTAATCTCCTTTTGTTTATCGCGGGTTTTTACCTGAGAACTTTTTCTACTGAATTTTGTTGCATATAAGTAAAATGGATAGCTTCCTCCCGTCGAGATCTATCATATAAACTGAACTAAAATATTGGTTTCTTTAAAGTCGATTTCATGCTTTAAAGTCAAAGTCGATTTCATGCTTCATCCTCCCGATTTTGACATCACATAATTTACTGAAACTTTTTCTACTAAAGCAATTTTCAAATTTTGTAGCTGAAATATAGCTTCGGATGTGACGAATCTAAAAACGTAAACATCATCTAATTTGGTTAAAAACTGAGTTAGTGACAAAGCATAGAAGTAGTCGCGAGTGAGTAAATGTTGATCTGAAGAATATTACACACACCAATAATAATAATAATAATAATAATAATAATAATAATAATAATAATAATAATAATCCTTTCTACTAGAGGCACTTTATTATTCTTTTCCCTTCGTTAAGCTTTTTGTTAATATTGAATTGACTCAATGTTAAACAAAACGTTAATTTGTTTTTAGTTCTTCTAGTTATATGAGAGAATGGTAAAATTCTGTTTATCGAATGTAGCTATTTTTGTCAGACTTCTGATTCCGAAATATGAAGCATTTTCCTCTGTTTATCCTAACAGTATGTAAATATTTTGTCGTATATCACTTTTAATATTGCTGTAACATATTTACTTTGATACACTAATATTTGAGAAAGGTATTATTCAATGATTATTTAGAAATAATATTTGACTGCAACTTAAAACGAAAGTGGGAAGTTTATCCTTCTTTCTCTTTTCTGTTTTTCTGCTCTTTGGATTGGCTAGGGGATGGATGGGGTCATTGACCTGTTCTTGTTACGTCACATAATGGAAACACTTAACATTGAATTATTCAAACATGGCAAGTCAAATACATTCACATATTTAACTTCGTTGCTCTCTTTCTCTTTCATTCCTTTCCCGCCGACTCACCCACTCTCTCGAGTCAACGAAAGAAGTCTCTATGCAGTCGCACAACGTGTAGAAACTAATTGCCAGATACGACTCAAATCACAAACAATTTAAATCTTTTATGAAACAGCCTCAGATTATTCTTGATGTTAAATTTAGGGACATTAGATTAGATGATGTTATCATAAACACCTTTAAAACTATATGACAGTTACGACACGGAGGCTTTAAACCAAAGGTCCCCTCAGAGTTGACCCAGGGCTAGCCAACAACAATGCTACGTCCTCTCCCTTCTCTCTATGTCTCTATTCACTTCCTTCAAACATTGTAACTGTCAATTCATTGCGTAGAAGCAATGCATGACCGTGTCGTTATGAGCGTTCTGATAGTGAATCAGCCCTTCAGCTTTATGAAATTTCTCGCATAAGCTCAGAGTAGTTATAAGCTCTTATCTCAAGTCTACACACTTCTGTGACGATGCGGTAAGGCAAAGACTTGCTATAGCTGCAGCGAGTCAATGACACAGAAGAAATTAAATACAACGATCAAGTTGGCTTCGTTCCTAAGGACGAAGGGGGCGAAGAAAAGAGGGGGAAGTAGAGGAAAAGAAAAGAAGTGAGAAGAAGGTATGAAGTAGAAAAAGAATGAATTAACGAAGATGCCTTTTCTATGTGTCTTTCTCTCTCATTACGTGTAAAACTTAAAAATAAAACCAGGCTGCATGGTATCGCATAACAGGAAGATGACAGGAAGTAATCAGAATAGAATCCTGGATAATGATGAATATTTATTTATCTCAGAGCCCTAATGTGGAATAAACACGGTCAATTTATTAATATTTAATAGTTAAAGGTATTCATCAATGTAATTAATTGACTTCCGAGTGTGGGGAATAGGAATACTGACACTCATGATGTTTCTTTTATCGCTTATTTCTGGGGTTTGTGTGTTTGTTTGTTTGTTTGTGTGTGTGTGAGTGTGTGAGTGTGTGTGTGTGTGTGTGTGTGTGTGTGTGTGTGTTTTGTGTGTGTATTTCTTTCTTCGCAGAACATAATGCTTCTCGGAATTCGGGCCTGCTTTTTGCTTTTTCTATAGCCCTATCAATTTACATCAACAGTAATATAAACTGCGTAGATTTCACTGGTTCCAGAGAGCCTGTGGAAACCATAGGTACATCTCTTTCTAGATGAAATCACTTTTTCTTTTGTTTTAAATCCAGATTCAAATTAGATATTGATTGAGCACAATCATCCCTATTATATAATAGTATTCACTTTACTTGCCTTCGACAAAATATTCAGGAGTGGCTGTGTGGTAAGTAGCTTGCTAACCAACCACATGGTTCCGGGTTCAGTCCCACTGCGTGGCATCTTGGGCAAATGTCTTCTGCTATAGCCCCGGGCCGACCAATGCCTTGTGAGTGGATTTGGTAGACGGAAACTGAAAGAAGCCTGTCGTATATATGTATATATATATATATATGTGTGTGTGTGTTTGTGTGTCTGTGTTTGTCCCCCTAGCATTGCTTGACAACCGATGCTGGTGTGTTTACGTCCCCGTCACTTAGCGGTTCGGCAAAAAGAGAACGATAGAATAACTACTGGGCTTACAAAGAATAAGTCCCGGGGTCGAGTTGCTCGACTAAAGGCGGTGCTCCAGCATGGCCGCTGTCAAATGACTGAAACAAGTAAAGGAGTCAAAGAGTATTCGCTAAATATAAAAATAACCAGTTAATAAGCTTCAAGAGAAAGAAGGGTCAAAAGTAATGGATGTAGATTGAAACAATGCAAACTTACAACATGTAGCAGAAGTATGATTATCATTCGCCCGATTAGGCTTAAATGCTCGAATATTGTTTTCTACAAGTGGTCACATGACCTGGTCACATAATGGTCGTGTCCTGCCTTTACGTGGGGTCTTATCCCATCACGTGACAGACCAGCCGAGCGTGGGCAAATTAGGTTTGTACACTGGAGCATACCATCAGCTTTAAAAGGGGGAATCTTTCCCGCTCTTCTTCAGTGAGATGGGAAAGCACGATTGAAGATAGGAGAGTTATTCAGCAGAGAGCTTTGACGTGCTGTTGTGTTCCGTCAAGCACACATCAAGTACCAACTGCATGAGAAACCAATATGTATATTTTCTGACAGTATCATTCATGTTGTGCCAACGTTTGCTATATAGGCGCAGGAGTGGCTGTGTGGTAAGTAGCTTGCTTACCAGTCACATGGTACCGGGTTCAGTCCCACTGCATGGCACCTTGGGCAAGTGTCTTCTACTATAGCCTCGGGCCGACCAAAGCCTTGTGAGTGGATTTGGTAGACGGAAACTGAAAGAAGCCCGTCGAATATATGTATATATATATATATATGCGTGTATGTCTGTGTGTCTGTGTTTGTCCCCCTAGCATTGCTTGACAACCGATGCTGGTGTGTTTATGTCCCCGTCACTTAGCGGTTCGGCAAAAGAGACAGATAGAATAAGTACTGGGCTTAGAAAGAATAAGTCCCGAGGTCGAGTTGCTCGACTAAAGGCGGTGCTCCAGCATGGCCGCAGTCAAATGACTGAAACAAGTAAAAGAGAGAGAGTATCTTCGATTTGGCTTTTGAATAAAGTGTGGCAGTCAATTATAACTTCTTTACTTGCATTTCTTTTTCCTGCTATACCTGAATCATTTGGAACCAGGAAATTATAATGTAAAGTCATAAATGGAGAAGAAATAGAATTGAAAAGATACGATTGTTGTTAGAAATATTGAGCATCCAGTAAGTGTTATGACAAGAATTCCGGGCGTTGTGAGTGTTTATTGAGCGAAAACACCTAAAAGTTCCACGAGGGTCCGGCAGGGGATGGTGGTGATCCCTGCTGTACTCTTTCACCACAACTTTCTCTCACTCTTACTTCCTGTTTCTGTTGTACCTGTATTTCAAAGGGCCGGCCTTGTCACTCTCTGTGTCACGCTGAATATCCCCGAGAACTACGTTAAGGGTACACGTGTCTGTGGAGTGCTCAGCCACTTACACGTTAATTTCACGAGCAGGCTGTTCCGTTGATTCGGATCAACCGGAACCCTCGTCGTCATAACCGACAGAGTGCTTCCATCCATGGCAAGAATTATGACACACACCCACCCCCCGTGAGAATGAACTAGCCGAATTCGTATAAGTAGCAGCATGTTTGACTGAGAGCGAGAAATCGCAGGAAGTTGAAAGGTGCCGTTCGTGAGTTCATGGAGTCGCAGGAAAGTGTTGAGATGTTGTTATAGTTCGTTGAGAGTTGTTTGGGATTGGTTACACTTGTTGGCAGAGTATTTGGGAATACATCAAGTAGAGACAGTTGGTCTCTACCCCCGTTCCGTGCTACTATATATCACACAGTATTAGTGCACGACACTAAAGTGACGTATAACTAATCGCGTTATAAAAGTAAGCAAAGCAACATTTAAACGCAAATATGTTAGACAAAGTGGAGGCGCGTGGCTTAGTGGTTGGGGTGTCAGCACCATGATCGTAAGATTGTGGTTTCGATTCCTGGACCAGGCGATGCGTTGTGTTCTTGAGCAAAACACTTCATCTCACGTTGCTCCAGTCCACTCAACTGGCAAAAATGAGTAACGCAGTGATGGACGGGCGTCCCGTCCAGTTGGGGAACACATACGCCATAGAAACCGGGAAACTGGGCCCATGAGCCTGGCTAGGCTTTAAAAGGGCGCATTTATTTTTATTTTATTTATGTTAAACATAGTCTTCATTATGGATAATCTAATATTATCAGTATTAGCTTAACACCAAGTAATGATAAAACATAGCTTAAGTGGCCACAAATACTTTAATATAATTAATCTTAGATACACTATGCCTAAAAAACACAGGACGATCAGTGGTGAAATGCCTTTTATTGTAGTTCCTTTCAATTTAAACTGATTTAGAGTTAGACTATAGCAGTAACTACAAGATGTTGTCTTACGATGTTGCTTTTGCTGTTGATTAACCCTAGAACAACTGTAATCGATTAAACTCATATTTAGAGGTATTCTAGTTGTAATAATTCTATCTTTTTAGACCTGTGTATTTAATTCATTTCTATAATATTTAATTTATTTCTTTTTTTAAGACAGTAGAATGGTATTTAGAGGAGTTTTGGCTCCCAGTTTTAGTAAGCCGAGTGACCACGTAGAAGCTTCTTCTACAGCCTGGCTTAATATGTGAAAATGTATTGTTTCTGACTGACGTCATAGAAATGAAGATTTATATTCTAAATAGTAAATACGAAACTGTGTCATAATTCGATGATTTTGTTAGATGAAGCAATAGAAAACGCACGAAAAGGAAAGAAGCGAAGTACTTTATCAGAATGTTAAACCACAGCGTGGCAACTAAAGCAAGCGTCTTCTGCTATAGCCTCGGGCTGACCAAAACCCTTGTGAGTGGATTTGGTAGATGGACATTGAAAGGCGCTCCTTGTGTGTGTTTCTCTCCCACCACCATTCGACAACTGGTGTTGGTGTGTTTATGTCCCTGAGATTTGGAAGTTCATCAAAAGAGACTGATAGAATAAGAAGCAAGCTTTAAAAATACAAGTACTGCAGCCGATTCATTCGACAGAAACTTCTCCATGGCTGTGCCCCAGCATGGCCGCATTCTGATGACTGAGACAAGTAAAAGATAGATAAAAGATATACATAACAATAACCTTGGAGCGTACATTATGAATGTACTGGATGAGCGCTGCCCAACCACAAACGATTTAAAATTTTCTTTATCATGATTATGTTCTCTCATTATAGTGGTCTAATTTCGTTATAATCTGTTTTAAATCTTATAATATACCTATACTAAGAAACAAGGATTGAAGTTGAAAGCGTATTATATATATTTTAATTTGATTTTAGTTTAATTTTTAATTATGATTTTATACATGTTAGGTTTTTTGGTGTATTTGTGTTTATATTGTCGTAAGTGTTATTTCGTCTTATTTCGTCTTTAAATGCGGTAATATAAGGCTGGAAGATCCTGGAAGGAATTGTGCCAAATTTTGACATTGAAAGCTACACCAATGCCAGAACGGGACAACACTGCATAGTGCCAAAGGTCCCAGCAATGCCATCAGGCTTCAGGACCAGTTACTGCATCAGCCTGGGTTTCAAGGGCCCCACAGCTTTTTAATATTCTGCCAAAGAGTCTGAGGAACTTGCACAAACCAGATGCAGGGGTTTTTAAATCAAAGCTGGACCTCTTCCTGTCGAGAGTCCCAGATGAACCTACCTCACAGCAAGAGGTGCAAATGAGGGTAGCTATATCAAACTCCATTCTTCACCAAGTGCCACATATTAGAGGAGGCTTTTAGTAATAACAGCGTAGCAAAACGGTGGTGCATCAGCAAGGCCACAGCTCTGAGCTGAAACTAGAGAAAAAAAAAGAAATAGCTTAAATTTTAATTGCTTCTTCCTTAGTAATATTTATACTAGCATAATAGGCTCACTACAAAAGAACATCATGCGATGAGAAACACCACACACCGCTGAAAATATGAACAATAAAACAAAGTATTAAAAGGTACATGTGAGAGATGTTTGTTACTTGTAGTAAACTTCGAAATCTTAATTAAGAATAAAGATTGCAGAAGACTGCCGGTTAGTCACGTTAATTTACATTGTTTTGGTCACATCCGTATAGGCTAGAAAGACATGGATCTGTAACGTTCGACTTGGTATTCAAAATGATCATGATCGTACAACGTAAACTGAAAAGCGTTCATATATCATAGAGATTTAGAAGTTATAATGATAAGGAAGAGTGGTTTATTGATTAGTAGATGTATTTCTGAATGCAACGAACAGCGAAGAGTGATAGAAAGACAAAAGGGAATGCATCCTTTGAAAAGTGTTGAGAGTTTAGCCATTTGATATTTTATGTATAATAATAATGATAATAATAATAATAATAATAATAATAATAATAATAATAATAATAATAATAATAATAATAATAATAATAATAATAATAAGAAGAAGAAGAAGAAGAAGAAGAGAAGAAGAAGAAGAAGAAGAAGAAGAAGAAGAAGAAGAAGAAATTCTGTAAATATGAGATCATAGAGAACCACACTGATTTTGAACAGTGACAATGGATCTCTAAATGCTGGAGATGTAAGAATTTCATGTGGCATTTTCCAGGGTGACTCTCTATCATCACTCCTCTTTTGTCTGGCCTTAATAACTCTCAAAATTGCTCAATGATGTACAGTATGGTTATAAAATGTTTGATAAAAATACAAATCATCTCATTTACATGGATGATTTAAAGCTCTTTGCAAAAAAGGACCAACAACTCAAGGGCTTACTAGCGATTGTTAAACAATTCAGTGATGACATCAGGATGTAATATGGCTTCGATAATGGGCAAAAGCAACCTGTATCAAAGGAAAAATGGCAGAAACATCTAACGTTAACCTTGACCAGCAGAATGTCATAAAAGAGTTAGAACCAGCGGAGAGATACAAATACCTAGGGATAATTGAAGGGGACGGAATCAAGCATTCAGGGATGAGGTAAAGGATCAGAAGAGAATGTTATCACAGGATAAGAGCAATACAGAGCTGAATGCAAGAAAAAGGATCGAAGCGATCAATGCTTTAGCCATACCAGTCGTGACTTACAGTTTCAATATCCTTAACTGGTCAATTACTGAAATATGTAATCTTGACAGAAAAATGCGAAAACTGTTGACAATGCATAGAATGCACCACCCTAAGGCAGATATAGAACGACTTTATCGGCCAAGAAAATAGGGAGGCCGTGGGCTTTTACAACTGGCATTAACAATGAAGATTGTCACAATAGGCCTAGACACCTACCTGAAAAAAACTGAGGACTGGATGTTAAAACTTGTCTCAAAACATGAAACCAAGAAAGCATCATACTCAGTAACAAAACAGGCAAAGGAATATCTAAGTGAATTCCAAATACAACGAATTCCGGAATTAGACATACTAGAAACAAGCACAGAAAAGGCTAAGCGCATGAAAACCTGTGCTAAAACTGCTGACTTAGATATTCTGACTGATAAATGGCAAGAAAAACCCCTCAATGGCAAAAACCTAAAGAGAGCGAATAATGCCGATGTTGACAAATCCCTTACCCATCAATGGCTAATGGCTTCTGGCTTAAAATCTGAAATAGAAGATTTAAGCATAGCACCCCGAGATCAATGCCTACCTTCAAGAAACCAGCAGGCTAACAAATTAAAGAACGGCAGCTTTCCAACATGTCATGTATGTCAACAACAAAATAAAACTCTTGATCGTGTTGTCTCAATGTGCAGTCTCCTTGCGCCTACATAGTATCTCAACAGGCATGATAGAGCTGCACAATATATTCACTGGGTAATTTACAAAAACCTGGACTCGCCCCATGATAAAAACTGGTAGGAACACAAACCACCTCCAGTGCTTGAAACTGATTACATCTCACTCCTCTGGAACTTCACCATTCAAACTGACAGAAAGATAGATGCAAATAGGCCAGACATTATATTGAAAGACTTCAGGCAAAAATTATTCCTCCTCGTTGATATGATTGTCTCAATCGATATAAACGTATCTGTCAAGACCTACCAAAAACTGAACAAGTTTAAAGATCTTGAAATAGAAATTAGCAAAATGTTGTACCTGAAGACTAAAACAATACCTGTTGTCATAGGTGCTCTGGGAATGATAGCAAAAGGAGCTGATTGCTACCTAGCTCAGATACCAGGAAACCCCAAACTGGCAGGAATTAAAAGATAATACTCTTGGGAACTGTCAATATCCTACGCAAAATACTTTCTATGTAATCTCAAATTTTAAAACAAACATAATTTTTTATGGTTTCTTAAACATTCTCTAGAACAACACTATGTACAAAATCAAATATATGGCACCCTAGGCATAACACTAACATAAACTTCTAACTTGTTTTCTCTTGAGGTCTCGGGTGAGATTTAGAGCCAACTTGTACAAATGCAAAGCAAAAACCAAATATATAATAATAATAATAAAATAATAATAATAATATAATAATAATAATAATAATATAATAATAATAATAATAATATAATAATAATAATAATAATGATAATAATAATAGCGACAACATTACCTGTGCCGTCAACACATTTGCACTGCCATGCTATAGTATATGTCACGTTCCAGCCCAATAGCACATATCTGTGGTATTGAACTGGAACGTGACAAAACTAAATTCCGTAGACTGTATATACAAGAAATCTATTTGAAAAAAACTCGCTTACTACACAATATGTCTGACACTCAAACAGTATACATCTATAGCAGCTAGGGAGTTGGTGGACTGTTTTTAGCACTAGGGAGCAGGTACTACTTCGTACGATTGTTGATTATGATTTTAAAACTTCGCAAATCAATTACAAGAGCAGTATCAAAACTCTCTCGAGGAATTGGTTTAAATCTCGAACAGGTTGTATCTAAAGTAGCAGTAAAAAGGCCATACTGATGGTGCAAACCTCAGCTGTGGTGAACAACCGTAAAAAACATGCCTTTACATGCCAAATATTTTCACAATATGGATGTTCCCATAAATTAATAAAAAGGATATATCTTTGATCTGGATGAATAAATCAAGTATAACATTTGCAATACAAGAGTAGGCCACTACTACTGTGTATAGTGAAATAAATATTCAGAATTTCTACAATATAGATTATGTCATCTATGTGGAGAATTTCCTAAAACAAATCATTACATAGCATCAGAATGTCAACACGATCACTGACAAAATATTCTTAGACACTGTACATTGCTCTATGTACACCGAGTGACCATTGTCTGCAGGTAATAGCTCTCTATTTCGCAAATCCACCCCCATCTGTCTCAGAATATGACGATGTGATAATTATAGTTTCAAATTTAGATACAGAGCCAGTATTTTTGAGGGAAAGGGAAGTCGATTATATCGACCGCAGTACCTGATTAGTACTTATTTTATGAACAACGAAATGATGGACGGCAAAGTCGATCTCGGTAGAATTTTAACTCAGAAAATTAAGACGGACAAAATGTTACTAAGAATTTTTGTCCGGTGTGCTAACTATTCTGCCAGCTGGTCACCTACATTGTGAAAATAATATAAAACGTTAGCATACTGACAGTAAATATGTATACCATAAGACATTCTCCTTTTCGAAAATAACCATGGTGTATTTATTATCAACATAGCAATAAGACGGTGAACTGGCAGAATCATTAGCACGCCGGGTAAAATACTTGGCGGCATTTCTTCTGTCTTTACGTTCTGAGTTCAAATTCCGCCGTCGTCAACTTTACCTTCATCCTTTCGAGGTCGATAAAATAATTACCAGCTGAGCCCGGGGGATGATGCAACCGGCATACCTCTCCCTCGAAGTTGCTGGCGTTGTGCCAAAAATTGAAACCAATTATCAACATAGTATCACTAAATAACAATAACCGTGTGCAGAACAGGGCTGTAAAATTTTAAAATTACATTGACCTAAAATATATTGTTTTTGTTAACGAATATGTATGTCCATCATCCCATTTGTAACTGGTACAACTGGAAGAGTATACCATTATTTCTGAAAGAACATTCACAAACACACCATAAAGAAAGATACAGGAACATAACAGAAAGATCAGTAAACATTATTAGGTCATTCTCACGCATCATCTTTGAAATTTGAACATGTTGTTACACTTAAATATACATGTTAATCCTGAATATACTCCTTGACCTTGAATATTTCTGTTAACTCCAAATATCTGAATGCGTATTTAACATGGAATATTCTTGTTATACTGAACAATTCAATGCAAATTTTCCAAGTTGTACCGATAATTCTTGCTCTAAGGAATCTCTTGAGAGAATTTTCCAAAGCAAATAATAATAATATAATAATAATAATAATAATAATAATAATAATAATAATAATAATAATAATAATAATAATGAGGATGATGATGATGATGATGATGATGATAATTTTTTCTACTCTAGGCACGAGGCCCGAAATTTTTGGAGAGGGGACAGTCGATTAGATCGGCCCCAGTACGTAACTAGTACTTAATTTATCGATCCCGAAAGGATGAAAGGCAAAGTTTACCTCGGCGGAGTTTGAACTCAGAACGTAGCGGCTCACGAAACACCGCTAAGCATTTCGCCCAGCTTGCTAATGTTAATAATATTTTCTACTATAGGCACAAGGCCTGAAATTTTGGGGTAGTGGTTATATCTGTTCATTCTTATTCTTGGTAGAATTTATGTAGGTAACTAGTTACTGCCTGTAACCTTAGGTATCCACGATCTTTCAATAGTATTTCAAGTGCTTAACACCCTGCTGATAATCCTTCCTGTCCCTAAGTGGCAAATTTACTGTAGATACCCTACAGGGCTTCTATTCCAATCTCCTTCAACCAATTGTCTATATCTTTGCTTGTAGTTCCCAGTGCACCAATTATAGGCACAACCTTTACAATTTTTGTATTCCAAACAATTATCATTATTATTGTTGTTGTTGTTGTGTTGTTGTTGCTGTTGTTGCTGTTGTTGCTGTTGTTGTTGTTGTTGTCTTTGCACAGGTTTTAATGCTGGAGATGTACTACGGTGCCAGCTATTCACTACCAGGGAACTAAGGTAACACTCCTGATTTTTCGAGCACCTTCCGGAGTATTTGAGGGGTTCCAAGCAGTGCTGTTTTCTGCAAGTGCTCCACCTTTATTGGAGCCCCTATTTCTTCCATGTACTTCTCAAGATTTTTAATCAGTGTTCGCTGGGTTGTGACAATTATTGGTACTACTACCACTTTTTTCGGCAACTGCAACTACTTAACCTCCTAAGCTAATCTGTCATACCTATCGACTTTTCTTTCTTCCTTATCGCATACCTTGTTGTCAGCTAGGCATGCTATATCTATGATCCAGCATACTTTGTTTCTTTCTCAATTAAGTATATGTCAGGCTTTCTATTCTCTATCTCATGGTCCACTGAATCATAAATCCCACAGGATCTTTGCACTTTTATTTTCGACGATGCCTTTGGGTTTGTGTTCTTACCAATATTTTGCTGTCAAGTTCATACTTGTTGCAAAGTGTCCAATGGATAAGCCTGGCTATATTATCGTGGCGTCTCTTATATTCCTTCTGGGCTAGTGACGTACATTGGCTAGTAATATGCCATATGGTTTCACCATTTTGTCCACAGACTGACATACAGACAAACAGACAGAAAAACAACCGGTGTCGGATAGTTTACATTTGTTTTAGATGTATGTATTAGTATTTATTGCAAGAAACCGCTAGGTTTCTTTCTCTAACATTTTACATACTTCACCCTTACACAAGTTAATGTGTGAAAAACAAAACAGGAATTTTGAAAGAAGTTTCTATAAAATTAGTTTTTAAAAACCGAATAACTATGGAGATCCACCGGAATAAAATAGTAATCAAAGGGTTCCATATGTTAAAAAAATGGTTGAGAACCCCTAATCTATAGAGTTTATTTCCTCGCATCTTTTGTGCAATGAGATTAAAGGTTTCTGGAAAATGTCTATAGTTTGAAAATATGTGGTCGAATTTATATTTATCGATGCCATGAATCTTCCCAAAAATGTTGTCACTCTTACTCAGCATTAATTCTAGGTACCACTATGTTGCCCGTCTACTAGAAAAGTGTGCAGCACCTCGCAGCAATCCAAATGCCTGGCAATCAATTCTGATTTTACATATGGTAGAACATAAGGACAAATTACAAAACCTAGGGTATTTTACAAAATCAGAAACAGGAATAGAAAACAGCTGTATACAGAACAGATGAAACGTGGCATCCCATGGTAGGGTAACAGTCATTAGAGTTAATGAACGAAACTTACAGATCTAGGTTTGCCATAATAGCTAGGAACGTGTTGCGGTGTACGTGGTTGTAAGGTTTGAGGGTAGATTCTTTCCACTCAGACCAAGATCTCATCAGTGTGAAAAGATCAGAGTAGAGAAAGAATAAGGTTGTGTCCTCCAATAAACTTCCATGGCTAAGCGAATTTAATTTTCTCTATCTAACAATGCGACTGTAACCTGGCAGTAAAACCTGGGTGAAGGATTTTTTTTGGGGGGGAGGGGTTGTCAGAGTAATTCGACATTTTTTATGGAGTGCGTTGAATCGTACCGTGATTCCATTTGGGATCCCTTTTTCTCTAATTTTCTTCTTAATTGCTATTTTTATTTCTTGATATTTATGTATTAACCCTTCTGTATTGCTATTGTTAATTTTGCCTTTTTATACGATAGAAATACAACACTGATTTCGTTTTTGCTTTCTTTTGTCCTTGATCTCTTCCCAACACCTTCAGGTTTGTCACCAGAAAAAGAAATTATAATAGAATTGATAATTATTATTACCGTTATCTATTATCATTATCGTCACCACTATTATTACTATGAACAATAACAAGGAACGACAACAATAGCACTTTTAACAAAAGCCAGAAAACCAACAGCAGCATCAATAACACCACCATCAGTGTAATACTGAAGATTTATTCTTTGCTAACTGAAGCAACACATGAACCTTTAGCATAATTGTTCGTATGAGATAATGAAGAAAAATGAGAAGAGAGAAGGAAGATAAGACTATTAAGAGAAATAAGAATTAGAAAATGAAGAAAATCTTCAATATAAAAATAATTTAATTATACTAAAAGAAGAAACATTCTGGCTCACAACGGATCCACAGAACACAAGTTCAATTAATAAGATCAGCATAAGAAAACGACGCAGTTAAACGGAATATCAAAACTGAAATAAAGAATACACATTATCAAACTTACCAGATATATGATTAAAGGAAAATTGTCCAATAATTTACACCATAATATATAGTTCACAGTGTTTAATCAGCATCTATCAGACACAGCATAAGAGTTGTTTTGATATACGATCAAATAACATAATGTGAAGAATTTGTGGTACATCAGTAACAGTTCATGAAATGTTTATAGACCTCTAACATAATTTCTTTTGTGAAGCGTGGCATGCATCCATGTGTCAAGTACAAGACGTCACAGTCTCTACGTAGTGTTTACGCGAGTTACAAACCAAATTGCAGATATTCTCCCGGCAACTGCTCAACCCTGGATATTCTCTTGAAAATCTTTATTTTCATAACAATGTGATTGAAATCATTCTCCAAAATAAAGGATGTTAATTGGCTGCTAAAATGTATAGTGTGATGGGTTTTTTTCTTCTCGCTGCTTTCGTAGATTCCCATGACTCTCTGCCACCGTATAATTCCATTATTATGAATTAGAGTTGGGAGTTTGAGTCAGTGAATATTTCATTAGCTGATTACGCCGCCTCAATAGATGCGTTGCAGTTACTCTCTTGACAGAGCTTAGTGATTCTGACTATTGATCTTCTCGGGTTCCTCCACTCAGCATCACTGTACGAAGCACCGTTGGCTGAGTTGAGCTCTTCCGATGCCTCTTTACAATCCGTCATGCTGCAGCCCCGTAACTTCGCCGTATCCCTGGCAAGCTGGCGGAATGAGTGCTATGCCTTGCCAAAGAGCAGACCGTAACTATGCAGAGCACGGTCGTCGTTCCGTGTAGGTGCCTCGTACCGCCAAATTTGATGGTACAAACGTGACAACTTAGAGATGTAAAATGGCTGCTGTGTGCAAGTGATAGTTTGTTTTAGTGTTAACATAGACAATTTTACCTGCAACTTACACCTTACTGCTGCTCGTGTTGATATCACTGTACAAATGTTGAAGTGGCTAATATACCACAGCGTAGCGACCAAATCAGAGTAGTCGAAGAAATTAGGTTACTGAGGACTCAGGTTCATCATGCAACAGTGCTGCCCAATGAAGTTGATTCTGTTTACAACAATTCAAGACGTAGTCGATAGCAGGAAACCTAAATGCTACACATGCAGCAGAGCCGACCATCCCATGGCTTGCTACCCAATATGCAAGAAGAGAAGATTGAGTGACGCATCTTGCCACTATCAACGCTTAAATTAGAGCCACAATAAAGACCACACCAGCAACCGTAATTGCAGCAAGAACAATAATCACCTGTGAATGATTGTATGGGGAATTATAATCAATAAAAAATTACACAGTCACACAAACATGTACACGTAAAAACAAGAAATACAAGAATATATAAACATAGATATAGTACCTTCCTATATCTCAAATGAGGAACGTGTTTAAGAAAACAAGGTAGAACCAGAGCAAGAAGAGGATAGAAAGGATGGTAAAGAGGAAAAGAGAGGAGCATAAGAAACCAGATATACTATCTATTAAAAGATTGGTTGCGCATAAACTTGAACAAACTACAACTATCAGAATAAATAAAAGATATGGAATCTAGAGTAGTAATGGATAGTTTGAGATTACAACTAGGACAGCTAGAACTGATTGTTATTGTGGGCAATGATTACGCTTTCAATATCCTCCTAAAAAACTGGGTGTGCACCACCTCGGCAAATTTCGTTACCGCATTTATGTCGAGAGCCACTTGGCAACAGTTCAAAAGACTATGTGGAAAGTACAGCATTTTAAAACTTTATTTTATTCTCTGTGATGCAATAAATTTTAGTAAACTAAACATATTCGCCCCCCATTATTATCGGCCCGAAAGGCGGCGAGCTGGCAAAATCGTTAGCATGGCGGGCAAAATGCTTAGCAGCCTTTCGGTGTCGATAAATTAAGTACCAGTGAAAAGACTGGGGTCGATGTAATCGACTTGTCCCCACCCCAAAAGTTCAGGTCTTGAGCATTTAGCAGAAAGGATTATTCTCGGCTTGATTACACTAGTTGTGTTATAATATTATAATATATTGCTTTCGAATTTTGGCACAAGATCAACCATCTCGCGGATAGAGTAAGTCGATTAGACAGACCTCCAGTTCACAACTGTTACTTATTTTATCGTAGCAAAGTTGACCTCGGTGGCATTTGAACTCAAAACGCAAAGTCAGACGAAATGCCGCTTAACATTTTACCCGGTATGCTAACAATTCTGCCAGCTCGCCGACTTACCGCCTTATGTAATAATAATATATTATCATCAAGCTTAAATTGCTGCTGTCATTATTATATACATACATAGTTTATTATATCACAGTTTGCTTTCTTCATACTTTGTAGTAATATATTACTTAGATTTCAAAGTCTTTCCTTACACACACACACACACACACACACACACACACACACATATATATATATACATATATATCCAGGCCACAGATAGTCTACTTCACTGTAATGTTGATGATCGGATAACATAAAGAGGATTCCACTTCAATGCATAAAATCGGTGGCTGAAATTCTTAAACACTTAACAGAAGTATGCAATTACTCAAATCCGCATAGCTGGCCATGAAGTACGCTATATCAACATATTGTCAGTAGTAAATCATTATATCTAATATTATTTCTGTTATCTTTTACTTGTTTCAGCCACTAGACTGCAGCCATGTTGTGACACAGCCTTGAAGAGGATTTTTTTTTAATCGAACGCATCAAATCTAGTACTTATTCTTTAAAGCCAGCTACTAATTCTGTCGGTCTCTTATGCTAAACCACTAAGTTACAGGATCATACGGTAATAGAAGACAAGCTTAACAGAAATATAAATGCATACATATATACGTGTTTGTGTGTGTGTGTGTGTGTGTGTCTACACTATTTTAACTTTATTTTATTATCCGATTCTGTAAGTCTAAGAATATTTGGCGTCATTATTCTCGGCCTGAGTACACTTGTATAACATCTCAGTTATATCGTTCTAAGGTGTGTTTCATTAAAAAATTCATATCAGTGATATAAAGACACTTTGACTTACACAACTGTGGATTACAACCAAATGAAACTTGGATTATAAGTCAAGTCCTTCACATAGCTTCCTTTTGAATGCACAGGAATATACATGGAATCAGAAATACTGGTTTCGTCAAAGAATTTAAATTGAAATGTTTGCTATTGCGTCTTATATTCTTTTACGTGTGTCAATCGTCTAACTGCAGCCATCCTGAGACACTGCTTTGAATGGTTTAGCCTGGTGATTCCCAAGTTTTTTTTTGGGGGGGGGCTAAGGGGCCCTTTGATTCCAACTTTAATCTGATGGACCCCATAAGTATTTGATGTCTAAAAATCCTATTACACTTTTATAATTAAATATCATTAAGAATTGAATAAAAAGAATTGTTCAAATACTTCGTGTACTGTAGAAGTATAACCTATTTATCACACATAATTTTTAATAACAAAATCTTATATGGACCCCCAAGGGACATATGGACCCTCTAGGGCCATATGGATTCCGGTGGAAAACCACTGGCTTAGTCGAACAAATCGAGTCCAGTACTTATTTTAAGTCTGGTATCTATTTTATTACTAGCAATGCACCCCGGCGTTGCCCAGGTGTTATGACCTAAGCAATCTTGTATTATTTCTTATGGGCAGAATCGACACACGAGGAGTATGAAGAAAATAACTCTCCTTTCTAAACATGTTTTTCGGTCATTTTCTTATAAATAACGCTGAAGTTTCCGTCTACCAAATTCAGTTACAAGTCAATGGTTGGCCTGGGGCTCTAGTAGAAAATACTTGCCTAAGGTACCATGCAGAGGGACTGAACGTGGAACCATGTGGTTGGGAAGCAAACTTCTCAACCACACAATCATTCTTGCACCTAATGTGTGTGTGTTTACATTTGTTGTTAAATTGAGTATTGCATCCCACTATTTCTCAAAGTTAGCAGTTCATCAAGTAGCTATCTATAAAATAAATACCATATTGAAATACGCACTGAGGTGAGTATGATCAATTAAATTTTTGAAGGTGATACCCCATCATGGCGACAGTCGAAAGACTATACCCAATAAAATAATGTTTAAAGACTTAATGGCTTCGAATTTAAGGTAATGGATTACTAACCACAAGATACGAGTTCAAAATTTCCACTCTATACGATAACACTATATGTACATCTCAGTCTGCTTGACTTCCAACAATTAACAATTGTAATTTGAAGTTGAACGATTAAGGATAGATTAGGTCAGAAAGACGTCCAGATTTCTTAAAAACTTACGTGCAAAGTATTCTGGAAAAAATTTTTTTCACCACAGCAAAACATGCACAGAGAGAAAGAGAGAGAGAGAGAGAGAGAGAGAGAGAGAGAGAAAGAGAGAGAGAGAGAGAGGGAGAGGTATCTCTGTGGTAACTTGAGCTACTACATATGACAGCCAACTCTCTCTTAAAACACACCCTTTCATCAAAAGGAAGACATAGATTTACAGTATTTGAGGAAGAAAAAACTATGCGATGGATCTGCTGAACAAAACACAAACATACTTCACATTGTAAGATTATCTACTAAATAATATGAATAAACGTGACGGTATACCTTGGAAGTTTCATTCCCTTATGTATTTGAAGATTGGTCAAGCAGAGTTGCCTCCCTTAGCTAAAGACCTCAAAATTGTGCGACCCAATCTCGTTTTCGAGGCTATTTTTGTAGTAAAAAAGAGCTGTTGTGCAAAAACATACTTTATTTGGTAGCCAAAAATTTACTGAAACTTTTGATACCTCATACGACAAAATCGGCAACTCAGTTTCCGAATCCATAAGGAACATACGCGCACGCGCATACGCACACACACATACACACAAACTGTTTTATGATATCGGACTAGCTTTTTATCAACCGCTAAGTTACAAGCATAAGCACACCAACACCTGTTGTCAGATGGTAAAGGGAAAAGCAAAAAGACGCACTTAGATTGTTATGCGTTTTGCTATTTTATTATTCAAAAATAAAAGAATTCTATGCAGATAAACGAAATTTGCATTATATTCATGTGAATTTAACCGAATAATTTTATATCTGTTAAGAACGCACTGACCGAAAAAGAATGTTATATTTGAGTCTACAGTGCGTCTAACGATATATGCCTAGCTTACGAATAAAAGTGAAGGGGGCCGTGGCCGTTTGTGTGGTGATTGCGTTTTATTGGCTACTTTTCAATCATCATGAACCAATGAGCGATAGTTTGGAATGGAGCTGTCTTCATCCATGCTTGTTTTGTTTGACGTGTCGAAGTGGAAGAGGAAGCTAATGGGTGTACGTCTGTGTGTGTGTGCGCGCGTGCTTGTTCTTGTGTGTGTGTGTGTGTGCGTGTGTGTGCGAGCGTGTTCCATTTTTAAGCATTTATGTGTGTGGAGGAAGTTACAAAGTGTACGTGTGTGTATACATACTTGTCCTTTTGTGAGTGTGCGTGTGTAAGAGTGTGTGTGTGTGTGTGTGTGTATGCGAGCGTATTCTATTTTTATGCATTTATGCCTGTAGAGGACGCTACTAGGTGTATGTGTGTGTATGTGCGTTTGTGTATGTGTATGTGTGTTTCTGTATTTGTGTGTGTGTGTGCATGCGTGCATGTTCTGCTTTTTATCTATTTATGTGTGTGGAATGTAGACATAACGAAAACGATGTTGCATTTTAAACTTGAGAAAATCCTTGCATATTTATTCGTACCTGCTTCATTTGTGTATGTAAGATTCGAAAACGAGATCAGCGTCGAAGAAGCCGCATTAGTTATAATAGTCCATGTTTTTTTTTAACCACCAAAGAGCCGAAATATTGCAACATGCATCAAAGCGCCGAAATATTGCAACAGGCATCAAAGCGCCGGGATATTGCAACATGCATCAAAGCGCCGAAATATTGCAACATGCATGGAGAAAAGGAAGAAATGTAAATTAACACTTACTATTGATCAAAGGAAATGAGAAAGAAAGAAATATAAATGACATTGATTTCTATTAATTTTAAAACTAATCTTCGAGACTATACAAGAACACGCTAACACACACGCACACACACACACGCACGCACACTCTCACACACAAGAATAATCACGCGCGCACACACACATATATGCACATATACTCACACACACACACAGACGTATACACATTAGCTGCCACACCATCAGGAGAAATACGGTACATATATAAAATATTACAAGCGTTGCCTTAAAAAGTACGAAACTAGAATTGAAAAATGCGCCCGTTCAAAGGGGTTACAGAATGTCATAATAAACTTTAAAGAATACGGGATTAGCATTGTTGCTCAAAATCATTATATGTTGAACATTCTGTGGCATCCTTTTATCTCAAGAAATTTGTTTCAGCGAAATTAAGTTATATTAAGAATTAATTAAGTTAAATTATCGTGTGCTCAGTTTTAACAAAAGAATTGTGTACAAATACTAATGTCATCTTTAGGCAATAATTCAATATATGAATGATAATTTTTTATAATTTTACAAGTAATCAATCAAAAATAATTTAGTAATAATTTGTTTAATTCGCATAATTATTTCATTAATATGTGTAGCATAATGCAAATTATCTTTGCCTATAATTATTTCGGTTTCGTACTTTCGCTGTGATATAGATTCGACTTCATCGTTAATCCAGATATTTTTTATTTTATTATCATGGCAATTTGCATTCAGTGTAAAATATGTTGTTTTTTTCTATACTTTGGTATGAAGAGTATTATAACGAATTTACTTATTCGGAGTTAAAGATCATATTTTGTACATTTTCAGATTTTTATATTAAGAACTCGGTTTAATAATTATCGTGACATCGTAATTCACACACGATGCTCTTTGCGTTTTAAGATGCCACAGAATGTACAGCATATAGTGATTCCAATATTTTTTAGCAACAAATCTAGTCCAATACTTTTTAAGGCTTATTATGACATTCTGTAACTCCTTTGAGCGTGCGCATTTTAAAATTCTAGTCGATGAATTGCTAAATGAACTGATGTCTTGAAAAGCTATACAATTAATAGAATTTGTTAATGATCTGGTATGCTATTAAGCGGGAACTCTGTCTAAATAATATTACAAAATTGTAATGAGTCTCACATCATATCATTCATCAAACACATACTATCTAAATAATGATAATGATGTAAGATAATACAGACTGGTATTTTGTCCGTCTTCATATTCTGAGTTCAAATTCTGCTGAGATTGAATTTGCCTTTCAGCCCTTCGGGGTCGATAAAACTAGTAGCAGTTGAGTACGAGAGTCGATGTAATCGACTAGGCCCCTCCTCCAAGATTTCAGACTTTGTGCCTATAATTGAAGGATTATTAATATAATATACAATTTATAATTATTTTAATTAAAATTTATTATTAGGGAAATATAGATATGTATGGTAAATACAACGATTAAATGCTAAACCGAGAATATCTACAAACAACTTAGCAATAACAGATTTTATATCCAAATTGTTCTTTTCTAAAATATTCACTAAGAATTCATAACGTATTTTCTTTTAGTTTCTTATCATTACATCTTTGTCACCCAATTAAAACACTGTATTTCCCTATTGTTACAGCGAGTATGCGCTCAGCTGGGTCGCAATTCTCTAAGTATCCCAATTGTCACAGTGTTGTAGTGTTCAGCTGGTCCTCGATTCAAAGTATTCTAAAGAAACTTATGAACAAAAGAAAAGCGCAAATACTGACTACTACAAGCAATTTTCAACACAGAATCTTCTCTCAAAGATATGCGCTCCGATTTCTATCCACTCATTCATACTAACATGTGTATATATATATATATATATATATATATATATCTGTCTCTTTCTCTCTCTCCCTCCCGCTCACTCTCTCACATACACTATATATATATATATATGCGTGTGTGTGTGTGTATGAATGTATATATATATATATTCGTCACTAGCTGGTGGTCGTCTCATACTGAGGGGGCGGATAACACCCAGGAACCTAGGTCTGTGAGTATCACGTAAGACTACAAATGGGAGCGATGACCACCCTTGCAAATACTATAAACGGACACAAACTGTGTGCCGCTAGCCAGCCAGAAAAGACATTTTCCTGGGGCTAGAACAACAATAACATCATCCTTTACAGGACTGCCACGTTATGTTGGCAAATAAACATTACTATTCGGTACTGTTACTGTATTTCTCGCACTAAGAGATTTTAAAACTTGTTGTTTTTCTCGATACGAGATCAGCGACAGAGTGTCCCTTAAAGAATATATAGTATTTGCGAGACACTAGCTGGTAGTTGTCTCACATTGAGTACTGATAACATCCAGAAACAAGGGGGTACAGTTGGACATTTATTTTCAATCATTACAATTGTTTCAACATAACTTCGTTTACTTGATTATGCAACCGTTTCCCTGCATTATGAGATCTAGTCCTGTTTCCTCAGGCGATATGCAAACATTGTCTCCCAAGTAACCGCACGCCTGGAGAACTGCGTTGTGTAGAAACACTTGTAGTGATTGGAAATAAGTGTTCAATCGTATTCCTTGTTGACTCTAATTTTTTTTCAGTTATCAATTCACACACGGCAGAAAATCCAATGCAAACTTGGAAGTACGTATGATACTACTACTGAATAGCACAGGGTGAAATATGAAAGTGGACGAGCTTAATACTATAATTTATACTGTACGTTCTTAATGGAATATACCATAACTATATATATATATACGAGGTCTAATAAATAACTATCAGAACTGTTTCCATAGTAACGAAGCTAAAGCACACAGAGGGAAGCCGCTTTGCACAGATTGACTTTGAACTCTATTGTGTAATCACACTAAGTTTTAACGTCCTAGCTCCCTTCCGCTGTTTACAGCAGTGCGTGGAAGGACGAGTGTAGCGTATGATTGTCGCATTGACCATGACAGAGAAAGTTATCGTGGCGATACCTGCTCAGAGGCCTACGCAAAATTGCAGAATGTGTATGGAGAAAAGTGTATGAGCCGCATCAAAAGTGTACGAGTGAGTCAGATGTTTCCACAATGGTCGAAAAAGTTTCGATATTGATGAATGCTCTGCAGCACTAAGAAAAACATTGCAACCAGCAGAACTGAGAAAAATATCGCAGATATGCGGGCAGTTGAGACGGGAAATCGTCGAATCACTTTCCTTGAGTTATCAAAAGATATGCAGATTAGTTACGGTTCAGTTCAGACCATTTTCACTGAAGATCTGGGAATGAGACGCGTGTCTGGCAAGTTTGTGCTAAAACTGCATTCAGCTGACCAAAAAGACACCCGGGTTTCAGTTGCATAAGATCTCCTTGATTATGTCGAGAACGATGAAAACCTTTTGAAAACATTGTGTAGGCCTCTGAGTAGGTGTCGCCAAGCTTTTGGAAAAAAGACATTTTGCCCAACTTTCTGTCATGGTCAACGCGACGATCGCACGCTACACATCTTCCTTCCAAATACTGATGTAAACAGCGGAAGTAAGCTAGAGCGTTAACACTTAGTGCGCATGCACAGTATAATTCAAGGTCAATCTGTGCCCAGCGGTATCACTCTACATGCTTTAGCTTCGTTACTTTGGGTTGTCATACGCATTGATCAGACCACGTGTATGTATGTATGTATGTTTGTAGGTATACACACACACACACACATATATATATATATAGGTATATGTGAAGGCGCGTGGCTTGGTGGTCCGGGTGATGTACTCACGATCTAGGGACAGCAGGTTCAGTTCTGGACCAACAGGCGTGTTCTGTTCTTGCGCAAAACTCTTCACATCACATTGCTTCGGTCCATTCAGTTGTAAATGGGTAACTCTGTGACGGAATAGTCTTTCGACCATGGAGAATGTTGACCTGCGCACCTAGCCATCGGGATGGCGTCATTCGGGAGCTAAAACGCATTGTGACCAGTGATGTATTACAGCATCTGATTGTCTGATCGATCACGTGATCACGTGATATAGGTATATGTATATATATATATATATATATATATATATATATATATATATATACCTATATTACATGATCACGTGTATAGACATATGAATACAAACATATATATGTATACATAATATACAAACATATATATATATATAGAGAGAGAAGGGGAGAGAAAAAAACATATGTTTGTATATCCTTGTATGTGTAACAAGGCTATCATTGGTTTCATGTTAAGAAAAATGTCTTAACATTTCTTTCAAGCCGATCACATGGAGGAATGGTGTTTGAAAAATTGTTAAGGTATTAAGATATTTTTTTAAACACGAAACCGATGGTGGCCTAAATACACAAATAAAAAATCTATCCACCAATGCGGTATTGAGCACTCATTCTCGTTGTCTGACTTTTATGTAAATGTATGTTTCTATAAAAATATAAAATGTATAATTTTTTTTTACATAGTGAAAGGGCAGTTAAACCCCAAACCACGAAAAAAAGTCTCATGGCTTTATGTATACTAACCACTGGTAATACATTATTTTAATTTCTTACCCCCATATTTACGATAGTATATGTTTGTATATTATAAGTGTGTAAATACATACATAGATGCATACGTACAGATGCATGTTGCGTCTATGTGTATGCCTTAAGCATGGCACTTTATTTTATGTTGTCCTTCTATACTAGTTGGAAACGAATACGGCCAAGTGTTGGTGCAGCCTTCTCTCACTTCAAAATCATATATGCATTCAAACACACACACGCATATATATATATATATATATATATATATATATCATTATATAAATTAATATATTTGAATAAAATAATATTATTTTTCTAAGATGGCGAGACCGAAAATGTGGGGAAAAGTTATTAGACTAAGTGTTTTATTATTTCAATGTACCTGATTTTGTTTCACTTACTCTATGAAAAAAAAAGTGTGAAACGTTTTTAATAAAAAAAAATTAACTTCAAACGCTGTCATTTCTTCAGTACAAGTATCAAAGAAATAAATCATGTTTCTAATATATGCATACTTACATGTGAACATACACATATGTGTGCATGTCTATTTTCAATAATGCTTGCATATATATTTTTTAGATATGTAACTATGTCCATACCTCGAGTGTCAACTTGAATTCAATCTATAATATTCAATATATCAATACTCGGGATTCAAATATTTTTTGGATATTTTTTCTCACTTCTTATATCTACTGAGTATTTTGTTTTGTTTCTTTTTATGTTAAATGCTTTACACGCTGAAGTGTCTTATACTATCCTGAAATTTTTTTCGCCAGCACTTTGTGTGTGTATATATGCATGAGTGTTTATGTATGTGTATCTGTGTGTATTCACGTATATGGGAGAGAGAGAGAGAGAGAGAGAGAGTGTGTGTATGTGTGTGTAATGTATGAGAACATATATGTATATGTATGTAGGTGCATGTATGTAGGTGTATGTATGTATATATATATATATATATATATATATATATATACATGTATATTTATATATAGAGACATATACACATATATATGTATATATATAATATATATGTGTGTGTGTGTGTGTGTGTGTGCATGTGTGCATTTGTGAATATGTATTTATGTATATATGTGTATATCTATATCTATATCTGTCTATCTATCTATTTATATATATATATATATATATATATATATATATATGTAAGCACCAGCATGCCAATATCTTATGTGTGGTCTCGTCTTTTTTATCATTCTATTTTCTTTATATTTTCCTTGATCTCTATCAAGCTACGTATATCTTGACTTTGACTTAAGAAATATCCGTGCAACAGATTGTATTTATATCTTAACAAATCCTTTTAGCTATGCCCTCTCGGTATTCTTTTCAACCTGATTTTTATTTTCCTTTATTTTTTTTTATCTTTCTGAGCTTTTTTAAGCTTTGTCAAGATTTGATTGATAATAACTAGAGATCATGTTTTATTGAAAATAACTCCAATTTTTCTCCTTTTAAAAATAAAATATTCTACATTTCTCATTCTTATCTTCTTTGTTTCTTACAGTTTACGAGGATTATTATCAAATTTTATTTGTGAGGAAGAAAAATGTACATACAAATAATGCCTCCTTTTATGTTTCGTTTATTTAATGTTGTTGTTGCTGTTACTGATGTTGTTTAGATCCATGTCAGCTCTAATCGAGCAAGCCTATGATCAAAGCTGTTACAGCCCCATCTAGCTTATTTTTTTTCATTATGTTCAAGCAGTGCCCGATTTAGATATAAGCTAAGCAAGCAGCAACATAGCGGTTGACGATGCGCAGGGCTCTCAAAAATAGCTAAAAGGCAAAACATTTGTAACAAGTATTTTCTACGCTTTATGTAGCTTTTCTAAGACTGTTAGATGCTATTTGAGTAAGATTATACCTCTATTTCTCTTAAGTCGAGCCAAAATGTAAATGCTCTCTCAATGGCTCCATGTCATTGCTGTTGCTTGCCCCCAAGATCAACCTTCATCGAGCAGACTTATCATCAAAGGTGTACCAGCCATCATTTGTATACATCTACGACTGCATAGTCCAGTGTTTTCCTTCTTCTATTCATATTGAGAGGCGTAATTTGATGGATATTTCCTATTTCTAGCACGGCAAACAACGACATATAATAATAATTTTCCTTTTTCTATTCATATTGAGAGACGTAATTTGATGGATATTTCCTATTTCTAGCACGGCAAACAACGACATATAATAATAATAATAATAATAATAATAATAATAATAATAATAATAATAATAATAATAATAATAATAATAATAATAATAATAAAGAAGCTTCATTCTATCATCAAGGAAAGCAAGAAGCTTCATTCTATCATCAAGGAAAGCAAAAAATTTGCTATTGATCTCGTGCAGGATACCCAAACTGAACAACCCGAGGGAAGTACGGCAACTATTGTTGCAAAGAAGGTGAAAATGATGGCAAGGAAAAAAGCACACGAGCAATTGGCTGATAGGTGGGAGGAGAAACCTCTGCACGGCAAATATGTGACCCGCAGCAAACAAGCTGATGTTGACCAGAAGCAAACCCATCAGTGGCTGCGGAGCTCAGGGCTAAAAGCAGAGAGCGAAGGTTTCATCCTGGCTGCTCAAGACCAAAGCCTATTAACCCGGAACTACCAGGCCAATGTGATGAAAAATGGAGCAGACCCAAAATGCCGATTCTGCAACGACATGATTGAAACAGTGGACCACCTAATCTCTGGATGTAA
The DNA here is from genome assembly GCF_006345805.1 of Octopus sinensis. Classification (NCBI taxonomy): domain Eukaryota; kingdom Metazoa; phylum Mollusca; class Cephalopoda; order Octopoda; family Octopodidae; genus Octopus; species Octopus sinensis. The sequence continues at coordinate 47,680,804 of NC_043000.1, forward strand.
AGTCTTAGCACCAGTGGAGTATAAATTAAGACATGACAGAGTTGGCCAATATCTCCACTGGCTAATAAGTCGGCATTACAATATCAAAACTGCCGACAAGTGGTATAATCACCACCCTGAGGCTGTAACTGAAGGAGAAAATGTAACCATTCTGTGGGACTTTCCAGTACATACAGACCGAACCATCAAGGCCAATAAACCAGATATTGTTGTGAAAGACCAAAACAATAAAGTTTGCTTATTGATCGACATGAGCATCCCCTGTGATCATAATATCTCAGCGAAAGAGTTTGACAAGCTCAGAAAATATAAAGACCTACTCATTGAAATTGAGAAAATGTGGCATCTCAAGGCTGTTACAATACCAGTGATCGTAGGAGCACTAGGAATGATCAAGAAGGGAACCGAAAATTATATGAGAATGATCTCTGGCTTACCATCCCTGCAAGAAGTGCAAAAGATTGTCTTAACTGGTACATCACACGTATTGAGAAGAGCATTGTCGATGTGAGAACTGTTGCTGCTCATGTATTTTAATTTAACTTTAAAAAAAAAAAAAAAAAATGAACGAACTACTGAGTTTGGTTTAATGGCCTACCAATATACACTATGAGTTTCTTTGCCCTAGGAGTCGGGAAGACACTCGGCAAGAAATGGAAGAAAATTTGAAAGAAGAAGAAAAAAAAGTAATAATAATAATAATAATAATAATAATAATAATAATGATAATAATAAAAATAATAATAATAATGGTTGTGATGCATGTGCCTGGTGTACCCTTATCAGACGGGTAGTCATGATGGGTATATTGGGCTTCGTATATTTTACCCCAGTGTCACTTTGATGGCATGAACTGCTCTCTCACTCAATAATAATAATAATAATAATAATAATAATAATGATGATGATGATAATAATAATAATAATAATAATAATAATAATAATAATAATAATAATGATAATAATGATAATAATATAATAATAATAATAATAATAGTAATAATAATAATAATAAAATATATGCGCCCTTTTAAAGCTTAGCCAAGCTCATGGGCCCGGTGTTTCAATGGAGTACGTGTTCCCCAGCTGGACGGGACGCCTGTCCCTCGCAGCGTTACTCATTTTTGCCAGATGAGTGGACTGGAGCAACGTGAAATGAAGTGTTTAGCTCAAGAACACAACGCGTCACCCGGTCCAGTAATTGAAACCACAATCTTACGATCTTGATGCTGACACTCTAACCACTAAGCCACGCGCCTCCACAAACAGCGCGACAAATACGTTCCCTTGTGAATTTTTTAAGCGCCAAGCATTAAGTCTTTTGCTGTTGTTGTTACTTAGTCACAAATCAACCGGTTACAGATAGATTACGTTCTACCACCACATCGTCTATAATGTCGCCTGGGCGGCAATAATATAAGAAGCAGAGTCCATTCATATTTCCAGCATTTAAGATGACCATTTATATCTATGGTATTCTCTTCAGGTTACGTATGTTTCTGTTACTTGCAAACAGAAAAAACAACAACACGTGGAACAATTACAGAATTATTATTAATAGGCGCTCAGGAAAAGATGGAAGCAGGAAGGTATGACGTTTCGAGCGGAGCTCTTCGTCGGAAACATAAAGAAGGAAGAGAGAGGAAAGAAAGATCCCAAAGTGGGCAACAAGAGGGAGAAAAAAAAAAGACGACTGGTGTTTACGAAGTACACATGGTGAAAGGCGGAAGTTTACGATAACAAGAGCAAAGTAGGTTTTTAAAGCCAAAAGAGTGGAGACAGGGTTGGTAACGCAACAGATGTGTGTGTGTATGTGTGAGTGTGTGCGTGTGCGTGTGTGTATGTGTGTGTGAGGCGAGATAAAAAACAAAAAATATATGTATATGTTAGTGTGTGCGTCTGTGTGTAGGCGTGTGAGGTAGGGCGAACAGTAGTAGGCAGCAGACAGTGGTTAGTAGTAAGAAAATGAAGGAAGGAGGAAGGGAGGGAGGGGAAGGGGTGGGGGCGTATGTAACGTGCCAGTAGTAGTGTGTGTGTGTCCAGTGTCGTAGTTGTATTAATGGCGAGTAGATTTATATATATATGTGTATGTATATGTATATACATATATATATATTATATATATATATATATATATATATACATTCATACATACATATAAGCCAAGGGCACGTAGCGTTCCATTAATTGATAAGGTAAAAACATAATAAATGCACAGAAAAACGGAAAACAGACACAGAAGGTCACCAACTCCTCATCATTTATCGGCCAGAGAGTCAGGCGCAAAATTGCGTTTGACCCTGTGTCCGATAACTGATGGGACGTTGGTGACCTCCTGTATCTGCTTTTCGTTTGTTTGTGCATTTATTATACGTTTTATTTTTACCTTATGTATATATATATATATATATACATATATAAACGAGGCATTTCAATAAACGTAAACCTGTAAGCTTTACAAAACGCTTTAGTATTTGTTGCCCTGATTGTTATTTGTAATATTAATAGTAATAATAGAACTATTATTGTTGCTGTGAAATAGCCCAGTCGTTCTTATCGGCGATCTATGTCATGTTGTCTGGCATTCAAAGAAGTCTTTGATTCAGACATTAACCGTAGCCATTTCTACAATGCATACTGTCCCAAAGTGCAGGATTTATTCGATTGAAAAGAAATATTATTGATTTCCTCATGATGATATTTATAATCCGAATGTAAATAAGTGCTGCTTTTTGGCAGAATGAAATTCTAACCGTTAATCCACATTGTTATGTGGTAACAGAAAGATAAATAATAGTAACCACGTGGGTCGAGATCAGTCCCAATGCGTGGCACCTTTGGCAAGTGTCTTCTACTGTAGCCACGCGCCGACTAAAAGCTTGTGAGTGGATTTGGTAGACAGAAACTGAAGGAAACTGGCCAGCGTGTGTGCGTCTGAATGTCTGTATCTATCACACACACACACACACACTCACACACACACACACACACACACACATATACATATATATATATATGGCAAATGAAAGACGGAAGATGGAATATATATATATATATATATATATATATAAGAAAATAGTAAAGTGTGAAAAAACGACAGAAGGCTTAAATGTTAAAAAATATATATATTTGTGTCAAAATGTCTGGAGAATATTGGAAAATTTTTTTTTCCTTTCCTTAAAATGACATAATTTTAAAAATTTTTAAAGAAATTACCGGTTTCGCGTGTAGCTTTTCAAATTTCTTGTGACGTTATGTTTATATTGCATGGAATTATCGTTGTTTTTATTTCCAAGAGATTTCTAAATAAGGGGAGGTAGTGAGTGATTTTTTCCGGTGTAGGGGAGATAATCGCTTAAAAATTTTTTTTCCCTTTTCCTTGTTAATTTCTCTGTGTCAGTATGTTCGGATGGTTGAGTCTGGGTTTGTACTTTTCAATGAAGAATGTTTCCTTGTTCAGTCTCATTTGTGTTGATGATCCGAAAGCACATTGGTAAAATGGGAAGATTAAAAATTGTGGCAGTAGTTGCTTTGCGCATTTCTCAATGTGCTCACTAAAAGGTATCATTCTATATTCTGGGAATGCAATCTGTTGTCGATGCAGTGTGCATCTGCGCCTGAGTGATAGTCCCGTGGAACCCACGTAGTCTTGGTGGCAGCCCGAGCATTTAATAACATAAATTATGTTTTCAGAGGCACAAGTAAAGTTAGATTTGATCTTAAATTTCTGTCCCTCTTTAAAGAAGAATTCTGATCCTTCCAATAGGTTAGGACATGTTGCACAGTTCGATCTACCACATTTTTTTACTTTTGCATCCGTAATTTTAGAAGACAATTTTGCCTTTGTGAGAATCTTTTTAAGTGATTTAGGCTGTTTGTAGCTTTTAATGATTTGGTGTATGTTTAGAATTTCCTTTAATTTTGGGTTTTTATGAAGTATTGGTAAATTCTGGGTGATGATGGTGAAGGCTTCTTTGTTTCTGGGGTTGTATGTAGATATGTAAGGTAGTATTTTCGGGGAAGGTGTGTTGTTGTGTTGAACTTTTCTTAAAGTTTCTATGTTGATTTCTGTTGCACGTCTGATCCCATCCTCTATGAGTTGAGCTGGGTAATGTCTGTCAATTAGGGTGTTTTTGAGTTCTTGCAGTCTAAAGTTCCTGGTATTTTGTTCTGACACTATTGTGCATATCCTTCTTGCAAGGTTGAAGGGGATGTTTGTTTTAGTGTGTCTTGGGTGGCATGAATTAAAAAGAAGGTATTGTTTGGCGTCTGTGGCTTTGTAAAAAAGCCACATATATATATACATACACACATATATATATATGTATACATATATATATACATATATACATATATACATATATATGTATGTATGTATCTATATCTATCTATCTATTATATATATATATATATATATATATTATATATATATATATATATATATATGATGCATCAGCATGGCCGCAGCTCTGAGCTGAAACTAGAAAGAGAAAAAAAATATATATACTAGCAGAAAGACCGCCCTCCGGGTGGTTTTCTGCTGGCCACTCAATAATATTTCCACATTGATGCCTAAATCTAATCATTTTTATGATATTTTACGTCCTATTATTTCTTTGTATAATAGCGCTCACTTGCTTAGTAAATATTGCTTTCATTATTTTATCAGTGATAACCTCTCTTTTTTAAAGAGTCAATCTGTTACATATATATATATCATTAATAATTGGTAGAACTTACATAGGTATGCATAGATAGATAGATAGATACATACATACATACATACATACATACATATATACATACATACATACATACATACATACATACATACACACACACTCAAACAAAAAAGACTGGTGCTGTGAAAATTCATGGGAATGACATTTCCTTACTTTTTCAAATATACCCAAATTTAAAATAATCTAATATAACGATATCATTCATTCGGCATATGTTGAAATATGCAAAAACAACTTAATTCCACACAAATATATGCTGCTTTACATATAATTTATGCGTCAATTCTATTTACTGAAACTTGTTAAAAAAAACATATTTTGCTTTAAAATTGTATCTCATTGTAGACACAGTTGTCAGTAATCATGCTGTTTTCATTTCTCTCAGCCAATATTTTTACATTAGCCTTTGAACTCTAGATAATGCAACATACAGCTGACCATGTGAGAAAAATTGTGTCTAAAGATATTATATATTCCACTTTGTTCAAAAGTCTGTCCCTGTGCCTTGTTGTACGTTAAGGCAAAAGCTGGCTTGACAGGAAATTTTTTGCGTGTAAATAGAAATGGAAATTCCATTTCTTGAGATAAATGTAATATTCTTTGGATTAGCAGAGTTGATCCTGCATAAGGACCAGAAGCAAGCTTAGCCTTAATAACATTATCATGTCCATTACTAACATTAAAATTTCTCAGAAGCATTATGCATCGTTTTCTATTTTATATTTTTTATACTTTTATATTTTCAGTTTGACAATGTGTGGCGGAAACCCTGATGGTGTAGGTTTGTTGATGAACTTGACTGGGTACAGAGTTTCATTACCAACGGTATCAGAGTTTCTGTATATGCTTAGCTCACCAGGACTCGTGGTCAACAGAAAAATCATTAATATATTGTGCTGCTTCATTTGTTGGAGTCACGATAATTCTATTTGCAAGCCAGACAAGGTTTGTGAAGTTATTTTTGAGGTCAGCATATACAAAATCACATAGATCAGAAAGAGTACCTCTTTCAAGGCAAGGGTCATTGGGTAGTTTGATTTTGAATTCACCCAGGTTTTTTTTCAGTAGAAATGTTACCATTTCCTTCATCAAGAAGGTAATTAGCAAACTCTCTTTCATCAGAATGACGTTCTGTAAAAAGTCATAGATTGCTTGTCAATTTCACTACTTCCACATGATCGCAAAGAAAAGATCTCTTTAGTGTTGCATCAACAATACACAATCTGTGATCTGACACCGTTATTTTGAAGTAGAATATTCTCTCGAGATACCGTAACCAGTCGGTCATTTGTAGAGGAAACAGAATCATGTCTACGTCTCCGTGCATATTCAGGCATCTGTTACAGACGCTTTGCCCTGGTTTTATCTGATTCTGCCGGTGTGCCTTTGCTGCTAAATGTTCTTTTTCAGTCGCATATTATACATAAATGAAAGCAGTTAAAAACTATCTTGTTTAGCGTGCTAAAAATAGCAGCAATCGCATAGTTATTATTCCTTTCTACTTCAGGGACAAGGCCCAAAATTTGGGGTGAGGCCAGTTGATTAAATAGACACCAGTACGTACCTGGTACTTAATTTATCGACTCCAAAAGGATGAAAGGTAAAGTTGGCATCGGCGGAATTTGAACACAGAACGTAAAAGCAGACGAAATACCTATTTCTTTACTACCCGGAAGGGGCTAAACACAGAGGAGACAAACAAGGACAGACATAGGTATTAAGTCGATTACATCGACGCCAGTGCGTAACTGGTACTTATTTAATCGACCCCGAAAGGATGAAAGGCAAAGTCGACCTCGGCGGAATTTGAACTCAGAACATAGCGGCAGACGAAATACTGCTAAGCATTTAGCCCGGCGTGCTAATGTTTCTGCCAGCTCGCTGCCTTAATCACAGAGTTTTTACTGTAAGGCTTATAGCGTTCCAAGTAGCCATACCAACAACATCACTTCTTCATTTAAAAACAAAAATTATACCGGTACATTAAGGAATTTTCATTTTATCAAAAACTAGCAGTATCGCCCGGCGTTGCTCAGTTTTGTAAGGGAAATAACTATAAAGCATTTTTAGAGAGTTATAGCCAAAAAGTAGCAAAAAAATGGAAAAAAATGATGGTAAATTTTTTTGAGAGTTAAAAAAGGTGGAGTTGCGTCTCCTAAACAGTTTGTGGTTTGTGTTTCTGATTCTCGACCCCATGTCGAATTTATCGATTTTTTTCAGAACTGGGGGAACTTTTCAGAATTTTCGCTGCGTTAGTTTTGAATTATGACATTGGGCTATGTGTGTGTCAAGTTTCATCAGAATCGGTTGAAAGCCGTGGTCAGGGTGAGGGTACAAGCAAACAGACACACAGAAACACACACAGACAAACTGCCGTTTATATAGAGAGAGATATTCATTTCGAGCCTTCGACAACAATATGAGTCTTCAAAGACAGTTGTTCCCATAAGTTCCAAACTAAAATTTAGGATTTATGAAGGATCAAATTTGAAAACAAAGATATGACAGTGGAGACATAGAAGGAAACCGACGAAAACAAACAAGGAGTGTCGTATATATTCAGAAAAAAGGAGGTCGCCAGAATTTTGGAAAACAATTTCATTTATTCATTATTAGCGCTTTCATTCGTTTTTCGAACTTGTCACATAAAATTGTGAGTATGCGCACAGGTTACTCATTTATATAAAACAGATTTTATATAAAGTTAATCCAAACATGAAAGCACGGAAAAACACAACAACGCGAGGACGTGGAACAAATATAGATTTAGGAGGGTTTAACGTTTTGAGCGGAGCTCTTCGTCGGAAACATAGGAGAAGGAAAGATCCAGAGAAGGAAGACGGAGGAAAAAAATCGCCAACGGTACACACGCGGTCACATTTTGAATGAAAAATACTCAAATTCGTCGCAGTGGCGCGTGAGAGTCGTGAAGCGGAGTCCCTTACTAAGGAGAGAGCGCTCGGCAGCGGAGAGGGGGAGATTGGGGGGGTATAGTGACAACAGTGCGAGGGAGCAGGGTGGTGGGATGAGTGGGGGTCAGGAAGAGGGAGTGAAGAGGTGTGGGGAGGAGAGTTGGAATGGTTGGGTGAAGATGGGGTAGGCGTAGGAAAGTCAGGGTGGGGTGTGTGTGGGTCCGTGGAGGGTGCAGGGGGAAGGGGGATGGAGGAGGGGGTAGGTTCCATGACAATGGAGATAGCTAGCTAGCTAGATAGATAGACAGATAGATAGATAGATAGATAGATAGATAGATAGATAGATAGATAGATAGATAGATAGATAGATAGATAGATAGATAGACAATAAAGATAGGGTGGAGGGAGGGATTATTTTCAATTTGACATGTATTTACCATTTATTTAGTTAGTTATT
>NC_043000.1:47691414-47693914 GCF_006345805.1 Octopus sinensis
CTACACTAGGCATAAGGCCCGAAATTTTGGGGGAGGGGAGGCCAGTGGATTAGATCGACCCCAGTACGCAACTGGTACTTAATTTATCGATCCCGAAAAGATGAAAGGCAAAGTCGACCCCAGCAGAATTTGAACACAGAACGTAAAGACAGAAGAAATACCTATTTATTTACTACCCACAAGGAGCTAAACACAGAGAGGACAAACAAGGACAGACAAACGGATTAAGTCTAGTATATCGACCTCACTGCGTAACTGGTACTTAATTTAGCGACCCCGAAAGGATGAAAGGTAAAGTCGACCTCGGCGGAATTTGAACTCAGAACGTAGCAGCAGACGAAATACCTATTTCTTTACTATCCACAAGGGGCTAAGCACAGAGAGGACAAACAAGGATAGACAAACGGATTAAGTTTATTATATCGACCCCAGTGCGTAACTAGTACTTAATTTATCGACCCCGAAAGGATGAAAGGCAACGATTTTGCCAGCTCGCCGACCTTCTTGAACTTCGTCCTGGAGCGAAGATGAAAAAAATAAAAGCACTAGCTTCGAAGTGTTTTACCAATATATGCTTTATAAATGTATGTTTAATATGTGTGCGTATGTGACAATGTATGCGTTTGCGCATATATGCACATGTATAAATGCATGCATATATAAATTTACATACAAGTGTGCACTTGTATATGTATATACAGGTGTGTGTACATAAAAGTGTGCATGTTGATATATATGTCTCTGCATGGGCGCACACAAAATGCACAAGTACACATGCGCACACACATTCATTGTTTGTAATATTAATTTCTTTTTTAATTAATTAAAAGTATTACTTTACTACATCACTTAAATAACAAAGCAATTTCATGAGGAATGCTATTAAAGGGACTTCGCTCGTATGAAATTTAGAATATTTCCACGTTTAGAATATTTCCAGAACAAGAAATAAAATCAAAAACGTGAGCTTGAAGCAGCTGTTTTAGCACGTTTCGCACACGAAAGCGTTTTAAGAATTTACTACAAACTTCCATTCCATATTTCAAAAGAAAAGCACGCTCAGATTACCGACTGATTATTGGAAACGATAAACTCTGAGTACGGGAAATGAGAGCCTTTCAGTTATAATCTGACCGTCTAAGGGTGGCGAGCTGGCAGTATCGTTAGCACGCCGGGCGAAATGCGTAGCCGTATTTCGTCTGCCGTTACGTTCTGAGTTCAAATTCCGCTGAGGTCGACTTTGCCTTTCATCCTTTCGGGGTCGATAAATTAAGTACCAGTTACGAACTGGGGTCGATGTAATCGACTTAATCTGTTTGTCCTTGTTTGTCCTCTCTGTGTTTGGCCCCTTGTGGGTAATAAATAAATAGGTATTTCGCCTGCCGTTACGTTCTGAGTTCAAATTCCGCCGAGGTCGACTTTGCCTTTCATCCTTTCGGGGTCGATTAAATAAGTACCAGTTACGCACTGGGGTCGATGTAATCGACTTAATCCGTTTGTCTGTCCTTGTTTGTCCCCTCTATGTTTAGCCCCCTGTGGGTAATAAAAAATATATAATGTGACTGTATGGTAAGAAGCTTGCTTCCCAACCACATGGTTCCGGGTTCAGTTCCACTGCGTGGCACCTTGGGCAAGTGTCTTCTATTATAGCCTCGGGCCGACCAAAGTCTTAAGAGTGGATTTGGTAGACGGAAACTGAAAGAAGACTGTCGTATATGTAATTGTATATAACTATGTGTGTGTTTCTTTCTGTCTGTCTTTGTACTCTCATCACCGATTAACAACCGGCGTTGGTGTGTTTGCGTTCCTTCAACTCAGTGATTCTGCAAAATAAACCGACAGAATAAATACCACGCTTTAAAGAATAAGTCCTGGGGTCGATTTGTTCGACTACAACCCTTAAAGTTGTTATGCCAGTGTGGGTGCAGTGAAATAACTGAAAGAAGTCAAAGATAAAAGATATATGTGTGTAAGTGTGTGCGCCTATATGCGTGTATATATATATATATATATATATATATATATATATATATATATTATATATATATATATAAATGGAACAAATACGCAATAGAGAACATTTAAACATTCGGACAGATAGCCGATACAAAGACGGATAAGAGAAACAATAATTAGATGGGCAGGTTAAAAAAGACGGTTCGTTCATGAATTTCTTTCCTCGGTCAAGTTCCAGAAGTCACGACCATTATATTTATGTGTGTGTGGGGGGGGTGTATTGCAATATTAAATTTCTGAGCGAAAAGTAAACAGATGCAGCACAGAATCGTGAAGTATATTTGCCAACTAAATGTGGCGGTCCCATAGAGGACGATGCTACTGTTGCTTTTATCCGAAGCCGGACATCTCCTCCAGCTGGCTACCGACATTATGCCTTGTCTGATTAGTATTTGTGAAGGGAAATCCTCGTTCCCATCTGTGATGCACACAGACCCGGGTTTTTGGGTACACACACACACACACATAGCAATATTAAATCTCT
>NC_043000.1:47696414-47771414 GCF_006345805.1 Octopus sinensis
TAAGTGACGGCGACGTAAACACACCAGCAGCGGTTGTCAAGCAATGCTAGGGGGACAAACACAGACACACAAACATACGCACACAGTTTCCGTCCACCAAATCCACTCACAAGGCTTTGGTCGGCCCGAGGCTATAGTAGAAGACACTTGCCTAAGATGCCACGCAGTGGGACTGAACCCGGAACCATGTGGTAAGCAACCTACTTACCGCACAGCCACTCCTGCGCCTTATATATATATGTATATATATATATATATATATATATATATGACCTCGTGAGTACCGCTGGCGATTTTTTTCCTCTGTCTTCCCTTCTCGGTATCTTTCCTTCTCCTATGTTTCCGACGAAGAGCTCCACTCGAAACGTTAAACCCTCCTTCTTCCCTTCTTTTCTGAGTGTCCAATAATACTTTATTTGTTCCACGTCCTCGCGTTGTTGTGTTGTTTTTTTTTGTGTTTTCTTGTCTGGATTAACTTTATATATATATATATATATATATATATATATATAATTACAAAATATTTTATTTGCTGGGTATAGACGACATCTTCATATCGATCTGGACACGCGAACCGTAAAGAGACAAGCAGTCACTGCTAACCATTTTATCCAACTTTCTTCTTACTTCACCGCATTTTATTTCATCGACCTCAAAAGGAAAGATGGCTAGGATAACTTTAATGGAATTTGAACTCAGATCGTAAAATGTCGGGACATGTAAGTGCATATTTAATTCCTCCTAACTCTCGAATGATTCTACTAACATTTTGAAAATGATCGTAGGCGATGAGCTGGCATAATCGTTAGCAAGCCAGGCATAATGCTTGGCGGCATTTCACCCGTCTTTACCTTCTGAGTTCAAATTCTTCCGAGGTCGACTTTGCCTTTTAATCCTTTTGGGCCGATAAAATAAGTACTAGTCGAGCACTGGGGTCAATGTATTCGTATTACCTCCTCTTCTTCGAACTTTCTGGACTTGTATCAAACTTTCGAATCTATATTTTAAAAGTGATTCCTAAATGCATTTGTTAATTAAGAAAATTTTTATCGAATATACAGAATTCTTCAACCGCATATGTACTAGTAGTAGTAGTAGACCGTGTATTAGCTATGTTCTTGAAGACCTATGTTCAAAGTAATATCAGTCTTCACCCTTATATATTATTTTTAAATATTGTTTCACTCTTTCTTTAACTTCAGGTACCTTTGGCTATTTTCAGCTAACAGGTAGAATAGTCACAGTGAGACTCTTTCTTTGGCACGCTTTTGTTGTCGTGTAACCTGATATTAATTCCGATCGAGTAGGCCCATAATCTCAAGTACTTCAGCTGTGACCATCCAGCCTTTTCAGACATCTAGCACTACATTAACAATCACACATTTTCTGAGGCTTCTTTAAGACAGTTATGTACACTTCAAGCAATATTTGGATGTAATTTCTTGCAACTCGTGTGGCTAGACTGAGATTCATTATAGTCATTAAAGCTCGTGAAATGGTCAAGGTTCATAATAGCTGTTTAGTCTCATAACAGTGCCCACAGCTTGAAATAGTTGCTTTTGTTATTACGGAATATCAAACTTGATTTTGCTAAAACGGATTTTCTAGACAAAAGTCTAAGAATGGCTGAATATCGAAGAACAGTAAAAATTATCTTGACTGAATTTTTAGATAAGGATTCTATACATTTATTCTATAGCTAATTGACCTATTATTGGTTCAAATTTTGGCTCAAGTTCAGCAAGTTCGGGGAATGTATAAGTCGATCACATTGACGCCAGTGTTTAACTAGCTGGTATTTATTTTATTGATCTCGAAAGGATGATAAGCAAAGTCGACCTCGGTGGAATTTGAACATAACATAAATGCAGACGAAACGTGGTTAAACATTTTTTTCGGCGTGCGAATGATACTTGTTTCTTGATTGCCCACAAGGGGCAAATCATAGAGGGGACAAACAAGGACAGACAAACGGATTAAGTCGATTACATCAACCCCAGTGCATAACTGATACTTAATTTATCGACCCCGAAAGGATGAAAGGCAAAGTCGACCTCGGCGGAATTTGAACTCAGAACATAGCGGCAGACGAAAAACCACTAAGCATTTCGCCCGCGTGCTAACGATTCTGCCAGCTTACCGCCTTTATTTGTCCTATTGCTGAGGACATGTAAAGTGTGGTCTTCGATTTATTGTCGTGAAGGAGTTTGCTGAAAGACAAATTGCAATATTGGAACGACAGTGTCAAGTGAATATCTAGGAGATTTTTGTGATTGTGTTTACAAACATATTTTGCAAGTGGTAATGTGAGGTTATAATTTTGAAGTGTTTTACAGAACGTTTTAAAAACATTTCTCTTCCCTTCGATAATTTCTTTCAATGCAGCGATAAAGACATAGGTATGAATACACATTGTATAGGTACATTTGTATAAATGGATATAGATAGATAGGCAGACAGACAGACAGACAGATAGATACAGAGAGAGAAAGAGATTGACTGACAGATATACAAATAGACAGATAAACAGGCAGACACACACACACACATACATACATACATACATACATACATGGTTGCTGCCCCCCCCCCCCGTTATCGAGTATGGCCATTGCACGAAGCTTAATCAATGTTGTTATCATGCAATGCCTGTGCAATAGCATTTTTTGTAAAGTGAGGAAAGGCTGTGCACTGAGTCAATCCCACTCACTAAGCAACAGCAGCCATACTCCGAAAAGAAGAGCAAGTCAACATCATCGGTAACCACTGAGCCGCAGGTTTTATGTCAGAGTTATCCCAGTTACCTGAGTTACCTTCTCCTAGAAGGATACCCTAACAAAGGCTAGGAGTCCTTCACTCCCAATGGTTTAATCGCACGATCAGGTATTCAGTCCGATTATTTCTATGACCCCGCGCATGATACAGCCTTAAGACATTTATTGGATGGCCGTTGACTCTCAAGAGTTCCTCCGCCTTTTGACGGGTTTTGTTTTTCATCCCGCAGGGTGTCTAATAAACACCCTCCTCACCAAGCAAGCTTGGTGGGGTTGCCGGTTTAGTCACCGACGACCCGACCATGTAACAGGTTGTACTGGGTTACATGTTACCAGTAGCACTCGAAAGTGACCGACCGACCGACCGACCGACCGTCCGTCCGTCCGTCCGCCCGCCCGTCCGTCCGTCCGTCCGTCCGTCCGTCCGTCCATCCGTCCATCCATCCATCCATCCATCCATCCATCGATCGATCGATCGATCGATCGATTAATTAAGTACCAGTTACGCACTGGAGTCGATATAATCGACTTAATCCGTTTGTCTGTCCTTGTTTGTCCTCTCTGTGTTTAGCCCCATGTGGGTAGTAAAGAAATAGAAATAGGTATTCGTCTGTCTTTATGCTCTGAGTTCAAATTCCGCCGAGGTTGACTTTGCCTTTCATCCTTTCAGGGTTGATAAATTAAGTATCAGCTGGTTGGGATTTTCCGATTCCCTTTCATATTACCCTGGATTCAATTGCTGGACCTAGCGATGCGCTTGATCTTTGAGAAGGTACTTCAGTTAAAGTCTCATCTGCCTAGTCAGCTAACTGTCGGTGCATCTTAGATGTGCTACAAAGTGAAAGAGTGGGAAAACCGAAAAGGTGTCTATAATATAGGCACCTAAAACAATGAGCGAAAGCATGTTACATATTCTTTTCTACTCAAGGCACAAAGCCCGAAATTTTTTGGGGGGTTGGGGGCAGTCGATTAGATCGACCCCAGTACGCAGCTGATACTTAATTTATCAACCCTGAAAGGATGAAAGGCAAAGTCAACCTCGGCGGAATTTGAACTCAGAGCATAAAGACAGACGAATACCTATTTCTATTTCTTTACTACCCACATGGGGCTAAACACAGAGAGGACAAACAAGGACAGACAAACGGATTAAGTCGATTATATCGACTCCAGTGCGTAACTGGTACTTATTTAACCGAAGGGATGAAAGGCAAAGTCAACCTCGGCGGAATTTGAACTCAGCACATAACGGCAGACGAAATACTGCTAAGCATTTCACCCGGCGTGCTAACGATTCTGCCAGCTCGCCGCCGTAAAGTATGTTGCATATTACCAAACCGTATTCATTTACAGGAACAAACAGACAGACAGACTGGTTGACAGACAGACAGATAAATATTCACACTTTTGTCGCGTCTAAGTCGCAGTGCTATTTTTCGTTTTATGTCTGAGTAGACATGGTTTTATATATATATGCACACACTCACACCAATATACATACATAACATACTTTCATACGTACATGTGTATGTACATATATATGTGTGTGTGCACAATTATATGTTTGTGCATATATGTGTGTGTATGTGTTTATGTAAGTACTTATGCATGATTGTGTTTATGTATGTATTAGCTATCTATTTATGTATATATATATTTATGCACATATTTGTGTATGCACGTATACGCGTGTGTTTTTGTGTTTGGTTATGTTTATGAAGAGTCTTAGATTCTTTGTATACACAGATGTGTATGAGCGTGTGTCTGTATTTATGTATATACATGTCTTACATTTACAACTGTATTAACATGATGTGCGTATGTATATATGTTTGCACGCTTGTTTGTACTATATATTAGTTATTGTTTTTTTTATGTCCAAATATGCGTGTTTAGCTATATATATTGTAATATATTTGTTGGCATTCCGGTAATTTTAATCACCTGATTGATTTGTTGATAAACTATCAAATTATTATTGTAGTAGCTGTAATTTGTTTTTTCTATCAAATAATACCTAGACTGACTATGCCCCTCCTTGTATTGTTTCTAATTTCCAATTATTGCTGCCACATCCTCTCTTTCATTTATTTCTTTAGTTAGTTGTATATTTATATATTTTATAACTCTATGCTGCTTCACTGAGTTTCATTAGGAAAACCGGCCGTGTCATATACTAAATTAATTGTCCCTGCCAATATGCCAAGCATTCAATACTGTTAATATTAATTTATAAGTTTGGCTGAATATCACAGTTTTGTCAGGAACTGTAATATTTGATTGCATTCACCCCTAATTTATTATTGCCTTCGATATGTGCCAACAAGGAAGCTTTTACTTAGTCGGTTTACCTGCTGGTAAAAGAACCAATATCTCCCTCATTCACACATTGTAGTGTTCAAAACGGAATGGCGACATAAGATATTGTAGTCCTTTAAACTATGTTGGAATGTCAACGACAACAATGAGTTCCTGTAGCTTCCAATTGTTTTTTATTATCAGTATTTTTATGGTATCCTTCGTCCCTCTTCTATCTCAGGCACGAAGAAAGAATTAAACAGATTATTAAATAAGGAAAAAAATTTTTAATAAAAATCTATATTATTAATTTATCAGGCTGACCCACTAGTTACCATCTTATAGGATGGTGCTCATATAAAGATATGGTGGGTAGGAGACAAAAGTCACGCACCAAAACATTTGACATATTTTATTTGTATTACGTTAGTATTCGAAGGCGCATGGCCTATTGGTAATGGTGTTGATCTCGCGATGTCGTAGTTTCAATTCCTAGACTGGATAATGCGATGTGGTTTTGAACAAAATACTTCATATCACGTTGCTCTTAGATACCTGACACTTGGTACCCCGTGCACCTGTTTATACAACGTCGATTTGATGGAGTGAGTAAGCTAATGTGTGGTACGAACATTTGATCACTATAAACGAATCATTTGTGCAGGTCGTTCCGCAAAGCTGAACACTCGCGCATCGTTTCCGACAAGAAGGTCCGTAACATTATTTTTTATTAATCATTCTTTTCAGCTTGTTCATCATGTACAACTATGTGTGTATTCTTCATTAATTTATTCAATTTCAGTAAAACTGGAGTATGCCTTTGACAATTTCAGAGCGAATTGAACTTATTTTGTGTATGACATTTGACCCACGTATATATATATATATATATATATATATATATATATATATGTATATATATATATATATATATATATATATATATATGTATATATATATATATATATGTATATATATATGTATATATATATATATATATGTATATATACTTTTATATAGGTTTCGACTATATGTATGCATGTACGTGTGTATGTATGCATTTATATATGTATGTATATATAACTACAAAAACTATTTTGTATGCTAAAACTAATAGCCTCTCTGAAGAACACTGAAGTAATCAACTTGCTTGCTAGTTCTGCCATTTACTTTGAAGATACGAACATGTAATGTGCAGAGACGATAAGGCAAAATAAGGAGTGTCGGAGAGGAAGGAAAAGTAAAAAAATAAGAAGAAAATGGAGAAAGAGGACTAGTGAATGGAGTGATAGAGAGGGGAAATAATGAGGAATTTTCCTCGGCAGATCTGGCAATACATACAACAAAATGCTTCGAGCTAACAAGTGAAAGCCTATTTAGCTGATATAGCTAAATAGAACAGTCAAATTTTCAAATCATACTTCAATGTTTTTATTTAAGAAGGAAGATAGTGGAATTCCTATTTATACATTCAGACATATACATGTGTGTGTGTGTGTTGTTGTATCTGAGGATAGTCATTCTGTTTTAATGCCTTATTAATTAATACACTCACTGGTTTAGTTTCCGAAAATTTACTTTTATTTTCTAAAATTTTCGTTGCTTCTTGCAACCTCTTCAATAGTTGTTAACTCTATCCGTTATCAGAGCTGCGTTCTTTTTGTTTGTTTGTGCGCATGTGCGTACGTCAGTGTGCATGTCTATGTACATATGTATGTCTCTTCTATTTTTTAATTATTATAAATCTTCCACTGAGGAGGGAGCCGCTATCTAACAAAGAGACAAGGTTCCATCTTTGGTACGTAGTTAACATAGACAAATTCACATTTGGAACTTGAGAAAAGTCTTGCATATTTTTACTGTTCCTCTCACAGCTTGCACTTGTAATGTACGAATTAGCTGGTCAATTTCTCTTTCTGAAAATCCCAGTTTATCCAGATTCTCCTTAAAGCATTTACTAACAAAACTTAGAGCTCCAATTATTATTAGTATGAATATGAATTCATAGCCTGAATATAGAAGCTGGAGGTTTCGAAGCAGTTGTCCTCCTATTCTTTGACTTTTAAAGAGATATTTATATCAGTAAGGCAACTGACCTCTATGATGGTATATACCTTTGCCCCTGTCCCAAACAACATACCTATGTATGTATGTATGTATGTATAAATTATGTATGTAGGTATGCGTGTGTGCATGTATGCGTGTATGTATGTATGCATGTGTGTACGGTTGTATTTATGTATTCTGCATATTCATGAGTTTGTGTGTGCATGTTTGTATGTGTGTGCGTGTATTTGTGTGTACCTCTGTTTCTTTGTGTGTGCGTATTTGAGTGTGCCCTTGCTTCCGCACCTTCATACAATGTAAAAAATAAGAAACGCCACTTGTGCATCAATAAATTTTTTTCCATATCAAAGGCTAGACTCCTACTCGTTAGTTCAAGGGAAGAGCACGATTAATCCTGCCTGCACAGGGGTAACTTTGCTTTCTCTAGATATTAGGGATCTAATATGCATCTTGACCATTAATGGCGCCTATAGTTCTTCCCCATAGAAATAGTAGAATTCGATTCTAAATGTTGGCATAAACTACCTTGCCATTAAATTTTAATTAATAGATTTACTTACCTAGGTCCCTTTTAGGTAACCCAGCATTAACATCCTTACACTAAACTCATCCGAATTGAAAGACCCTATCTCCCACACAAAATAACTAAATTATATTATATGGCTTCATTTTACTACTCCTCAGTATAACCTTTATACCCTCTTATAATCATATAATGCCATTTCTCTTAACTCTTAGCATAAATTTAGACTATAGAGTGCACAAGTATCCATTCCCCTACCATATCCCCCTTAATAGAATCTTGATCCTGCACCTTAATGAATGAATTTGTCTCTATTTTGTAACATACTTTACCATTCCATACTCATTGTTATCCTATTTAACGTTAGTTTATTCTAGACCACTTTAAGTCAGCATTGGTCTACTTCTATTTAATGGAGGCGCAATGGCCCAGTGGTTAGGGCAGCGGACTCGCGGTCATAGGATCGCGGTTTCGATTCCCAGACCGGGCGTTGTGAGTGTTTATTGAGCGAAAACACCTAAAAGCTCCACGAGGCTCCGGCAGGGGATGGTGGTGATCTCTGCTGTACTCTTTCACCACAACTTTCTCTCACTCTTACTTCCTGTTTCTGTTGTACCTGTATTTCAAGGGGCCGGCCTTGTCACTCTCTGTGTCACGCTGAATATCCCCGAGAACTACGTTAAGGGTACACGTGTCTGTGGAGTGCTCGGCCACTTACACGTTAATTTCACGAGCAGGCTGTTCCGTTGATTCGGATCAACCGGAACCCTCATCGTCGTAACCGACGGAGTGCTTCCACTTCTATTTAATGGAGACTCCTTATTAGATTTACTCATTTCAATATTCACTCCCCGCACAACGAAATAATCATTTAACACTGTAATACTAACTTTATACCCTACACCCTCCTTTAGTAATGTATTTGCTGGATCTTTGTTATCCAGTTAGCACTTATCTACGTGCTATTAATATTATTATGTGCATTTATACATTCTTGGGAGACTAAT
This sequence comes from Octopus sinensis, assembly GCF_006345805.1. NCBI lineage: Eukaryota > Metazoa > Mollusca > Cephalopoda > Octopoda > Octopodidae > Octopus > Octopus sinensis. The sequence continues at coordinate 47,705,084 of NC_043000.1, forward strand.
AGTTGAAACTTGCATATGTATGTAACCATGTACGGGTTAATATAACAATATAATATACATCAAAATTGATTGGGTATATCGGCGTGTGTGTACTTGAGTGTATGGATAGTGTATGTGAGTGTGCATACCTGTATGTGAGAGTACACGTGTATACATATATATACATATATATAATTAAATGAGTGTGCATAAGCATGCATATTTATGTTGAATTTTTTTTGCGTATGAATGCATGAGCAAATTGTAGTAAGAGCTTGCATCTGTAAAAATAATTTGCAAGTATTTTAATTTTTAATTTTTAATTTGGAAACATGAATTTAATTAGGGATATTTACCTTCACTCATTTAATTGACTACTAGGCTGGGTGATTTATAGATTGTTTAGCCAATTAGCTATAAAATTAGTTGTTTGATTGGCTAGTCAGCTCACTGATAAGATGCATTTGATGGTAGACCAGCAGTTTCCAATGTAGGCCACTTATAGTTATTGCCTCCACTTAACCATACATATTTCCCTAATTTTCCTATGGAATAAATTCGTGTCATTGTTTTTACCAATTTCACATTCCTATTTAAAACAAACCATTTTCGCCCGCAACCGTCTTCTTTCTTAAATGTCCAAATAAGTTTATCTCTTAATATTTATTCCATAATATTTATTTTTTTTAATCTAATATATACTGTCCTAAGCGTTTTCAGGTCCCTTACAGCATACACCATTTTCCTATTAATTTATTTATTTATCTTACCCCATATAACGTCTCAATAGTGTGTGTGTGTGTTTGTTTGTCTGTGTTTGTCCCTCGAACATCGCTTCGCAACCGATGCTGGCGTGTTTACGTCCCTGTATCTTAGCGGTTCGACCAAAGACACCCATAGAATAAGTACTAGGCTTACAAAGAATAAATCCTGGGGTTGATTTGGTCGACTAAAGGCGGTGCTCCAGTATGGCCACGGTCAAATGACTGAAACAAGTAAAGAGTAAGTCAATTGCTGTTCATCAATATTTCTCCATTTTCTGTTTTCTTTATATATGTATCTATATATACTGTTTATACCTACCTACATACATACATACATATATATATATATTCATATTTATATGTATTTGTGTGTCCTTTCTATAATACCCGCTGACAACCACCCAGGTAGACCTTTTCCTCCTAGTGTTAATAATAATTATAATCATTATGAGATGGAAATTTTCCATAAATATTACACGTGATCCTTAATACCAAGTGGAGTGAAATAATTGGTTAAAAATTAGTGAATTTTATTTGCAAGTAATAGTAGCTATCTTGCAGGTTTCATCTGTTTTTCTGCTTTGTTGAAATTGCCTTCGTTTGGCTTCAACTATTTTCAACCGTGGAAGATCCTTGTGAGTGTAACTACTTATCCTGAACTACTGCATTAAGTTTGAGGAATTTGGTAGTATTAATTACATTGCTTCAAAAGTCACAGAGGTTTTTACTTTTTGAATAAGAACTTGGCTTCCAGTTTATTATCATTGAATTTATCTTGCAAGTGAGACGACTTCCCTTATTTCTTAATCAAACGACATAAGAATCCTCTCAAGTAAGCACATTTGCTCCGTGTTCTCGAAGCGTAATTTAAATTATTTCCTTAATTTCCATGTTATTTTATATACATCACCAGGTCATTATATAAAATACTTTCAGCTTCCCTTCTAAACGTCGTTGGTTTACAAAATATATAAAATTTCCATGTGTCAATATAGATCTTAAAGCTTATTTTATCCTCAGAACTTACTGGTTCTGGTTTCTGTATTTCAAATACCTTCATGTTGCAAACGTCTTTATATATTGTACATCATTAAACTTCAATACAGATCTGACAAATAGAACATGCACTTCTTGTGCATTTCTTGTTATATAAAGATGGTTCTACACTACTTCGGCAAAAATCTATACAATTAAATTAGGCAAGCCGACAAGCCATTCCAAGTTAACACATCTTGGCATCTAGTTTACCTCTTTGCGCAAATGTATCTAGTTCAAAGTTTCATTTTTTAATATATTGCAAACAACTTGGAATTAAGAGTATATGCTTTAATTTTTACTGATCAATTTATCATTAGAAACATTGTGCTGTTATTAGTTAAGTAAATATACGAAAGCAATTTTAAATATCTTTTTTACCTCTTCATGAACTTTCGTAATCTCTTATTCTGAATCTAACTCATGTCTCTGAAGTGATAAATAAAAGAAGACAGGGCTTCTGCTTCATTTTAAAAAGAATCATTCTATTTTAGATAACTTCCCCAGATGTTCTGCATCTTATTCTCAATAAACATCGAAACGAAATGAAATACTGAAATACCTTGAATGAACTAAAATATAGGAGCACTCCGTCGGTTGCGACGATGAGGGTCCCAGCTGATACGATCAACGGAACAGCTTGCTCGTGATATTAACGTGCAAGTGGCTGAGCACTCCACAGACACGTGTACCCTTAACGTAGTTCTCGAGAAGATTCAGCGTGACACACAGAATGTGACAAGGCTGGCCCTTTGAAATACAGGTACAAGAGAAACAGGAAGAAAGAGCGAGAGAAAGTTGTAGTGAAAGAGTACAGCAGGGTTCACCACCACCCCCTGCCGGAGCCTCGTGGAGTTTTGGGTGTTTTCGCTCAATAAACACTCACAATGCCCGGTCTGGGAATCGAAACCGCGATCCTCCGATCGCGAGTCCGCTGCCCTAACCACTGGGCCATTGCGCCTCCACCTTGAATAAACTATTATACCTTGAACGCATTAGAATTATTGTCATGGTCGTGAACTCACAAAAGCTGCTTATGAAAATACTTTATCACCTCTGTGAAATGTTTGTCTCTGATATCCAATTATATATCGAAGTAATTGAAATCGAGATGTCTGAGACAGCAGAGCCAGACTTCTGAAGTTTCACTACTATTTTGTTCATTTTAACATTTACAGTAGTTCTTTGATTGTTGTTGTTGTTTTTTTTCGATCGTGTTCCCACTTTATTCTTGCTCTTTTACTTGTTTCAGTCATTTGACTTTAGTCGAGCAAATCGACCCCAGGACTTATATTCTTTGTAAGCCTAGTACTTCAGCATTCTTACCAGTCAGATAATTAACTAGTGATCAATTAATAAATCTATTAGCCTTTCAAAGTCCTTCTCAATGACATTGTACCCCTGAAGCACCTTTTTCTCCTCAGTATTTATTGCATGTACCACAAAATCCATAAGATAAACAATAAACATGCAATAAACGGTAGAGAGAAAGAGGGGCTTGGAGTCATTGCCATCGATAAGGTCTTAGACTGTGACGAAAGGACCTTGAAAGGCTAATCGATCAACCGATTGATCAAGCGATTAAGTATCTAATTGATTGGTGATAAAGCTAAAGTGATATATAACCAGTGGCAGTGCTTTTATTGGCAGTTTGACCCTCCTAAATTATAATACTGTTTTCAGCATACGACTCCGCATCGAGAATCTAGCAAAATGAATATGAGAACGAAGGTTAGTTATGTTTGACTTAAACCCTTAAAACTCGACATGGTAACTTTTATTTAAAAAAAATATGAAAGTTACACTTTTACACTTGTTTCAGTCATTTGACTGTGGCCATGCCGGAGCACCGCCTTTAGTCAAGCAAATCGACCCAAGGACTTATTCTTTGTAAGCCTAGTACTTATTCTATCGGTCTCTTTTGCCGAACCGCTAAGTGACGGGGACGTAAACACACCAGCATTGCTTGTCAAGCGATGTTGGGGGGACAAATACACACACAATCATATACACACACACATACATACGTATATATACATATATACGACAGGCTTCTTTCAGTTTCCGTCTACCAAATCCACTCACAAGGTTTTGGTAGGCCCTAGGCTATAGTAGAAGACACTTGCCCAAGGTGCCACGCAATGGGACTGAACCCGGAACCATGTGGTTCATAAACAAGCTACTTACCACATGGCCACTTTGAAATATTGTTCTAATTTATCTACATTCTCAATTATTAATAATGATTTCAAATTTTGGCTCAAGGCCAGCAATTTCGAGTGAGTGGATAATCGATTACATGGACCCCAATGCTCAACTGATACTTATTTTATCGACTCCGAAAGGATGAAGGAAACTCAACCCTCGGCAAAATTTGAACGCAGAACGTAAAAACGGACGAAATGCTGCTAAGCATTTTACCCTGCGTGCTAACGATTCTGCTAGCTCACCGTCTGCTTTCGGTAATGTTTAATAACATTAGTCCTACGTGTTTTCGTGTGTTTTGATAGAATGTGATATTGGGATATGTACGTGATGATTCCATGCTATTATAATAACAATAGAAATAGTTAAATCTTCACCAGATTCTATGGCTACCATCAGCTGCTGCTCACTACTGCTACTGCTATAAATAATATGTAAACTGTCGTATTTGACAGTTCTGTTAGTAGAACTTTTAGAGAATTAAAGCCTGCTTTTTAAACTGACTTGCCTCTTGGGTTATTCTTACTTCACCTATATAAGAAAGAAATCAATATGTTAGATAAAACTAAATTCAACCCAACCCTCTATACAATATAATTAAATGCATGCATGAGGAACTAATTTTTTTCTATTCCTCACTTAGTTTAGTTTAGATTTTACTTTTTTGATTTTATTTATTTATATTTTTTTCTGTCAAAATTGTTTAAATCAACATTACTTTTTGTGTGTGTTCTGACATTCAAAGAAAAGCGATCAATATAATTTACAAATTAAAGGTACCCACCTTAGGTGTAAACAAAATGAAATACAGCTTTATTGCTTTGTTTTCCAACTTTAGTTTTACTCTCTCTCTCTCTCATTCTCTTTCTCAACCTCTCTCATGCATACATACATGCATAAATTCATACAAGCATACATACATACATGCATGCATACAAGCATGCATACATGCATGCTTGCTTGCATGCTTGCTTGCTTACTTGCTTGCTTGCTTGATTACTTGCATTCTTTCTAGCTTGCTTGCTTACCTACTTACTTACTTGATTGCTTGCTTGCTTACTTACTTAGTTGCTTGCATGCTTGCTTGCTTGCTTGCTTACTTACTTACTTACTTACTTGATCACTTGCTTGCTTCCTTGCTCCCTTACTTGCTTGTTTGTTTACTTGCTTGCTTACTAACTTGCTTGCTTGCTTACTTGCTTGCTTGCTTGATTGCTTACTTACTTACTTACTTACTTGCTTCCTTGCTTGCTTACTTACAAGCTTGCTTGCTTACTTGCTTATTTGCTTGCTTGCTTGCTTACTTACTTGCTTGCTTCCTTGCTCCCTTACTTACTTGTTTGCTTACTTGCTTGCTTACTGACTTGCTTGCTTACTAACTTGCTTGCTTGATTGCTTACTTGCTTGCTTGCTTCCTTGTTTGCTTGCTTGCTCTCTTGCTTGCCTGCTTACTTGCTTACTTACTTACTTTTTGTACAAGTTTTTACCAAATATCGTACTTTTCCATACCGAAAATTTATTAATTATATATATGTTAGTTGGATGGACGGACGGATGGATGCATGGATGGGTGGGTGGCTGCATGGATGGATGGGCGGATGGATGGACGGATGGGCGGATGGACGGATGGGTGGATGGATGGATGGACGGATGGATGGATGCATAGACAGACGGACGGATGGATGGGTGGGTGGATGGATGGACAGATGGGTAGACGGATGGATCGATGGATGGATGGATCGATGGATGGATGGGTGGATGAATGGATGGTTGGATGGGTAGATGGATGGATGGATGGATTGGTGGATGGGTGGATGGACGGAGGTACGGATGGAGGGACGGACGGACGGACGGATGAACGGATGGATGGATGGATGGATGGATGGATAGATGCATGGACGGATGAATGGATGAATGGACGGAGGTACGGATGGATGGATGGACGGATGGATGGATGGATTTTGGATGGATGAGTGGGTGGATGGATGGATGGACGGACGGACGGACGGATGGTCGGATGGACGGATGGACAGCTGGATGCTTGCTTGCTTGCTTGTTCGCTCGCTCTTTGGTCTCTCCTTTTCATCGTCTTTTTATTTTTCTGTACAAGATTTTTCCTTTCTGTCAAGTAGTATATTTCGGCTAGGGTATCTGCTCACTCTAGCTGGATAGATTGATTCAATTCAATTCAGCTCAATTTGAGTTTAATTCAATTCTGTGCAAATTGAGACAGTATCACTTACGTGTTAGAAATGTGATGCTTCGTTTTATTGAGAATTGTTATTGAAATATGGAACCATTTACAGACGTTTGTGTAAAATGAAGTTAGTATGACCAATTCTAATCTTAATATTAATTAGCATAAGTACAAGAGACACGCACGGGAAATTGAAAGATAAGAGTTTCAAGAAAGACAACTGTTGCAGTTCAGACATGTCATGGGACAATCACGGTTCGGTGAACACGTTTCGACCCGTTCCGGGTCTCTTCAGGTACATCAATAAAAATTCTCACTAGAGATGCATACATGTATGTATATATATATATATATATATATATATATATATACATACATTTCCTTATGTGTATATGTGAGGATATTAACACGCGTGTGTGTCAAGCTTTGCATAGACGTGTGTATCTTGCTTTACGTACAAATCTATGCACATATGCACAAGACCCGAAATTTTGGGGGAGGGGTGATAGTCGATTAGATAGACCCCAGTATGCAACTGGTACTTAATTTATCGACCCCGAAAGGTTGAAAGCAAAAGGCGACCTCGGCGGAATTTGAACTCAGAACGTAGAGACAGACGAAATACCTATTTATTTACTGCCCACAAGGGGCTAAACACAGAGAGGACAAACAAGGACAGACAAACGGATTAAGTCGATCATATAGACCCCAGTGCGTAACTGGTACTTATTTAATCGACCCCGAAAGGATGAAAGGCAAAGTTGACCTCGGCTGAATTTGAACTCAGAACGTAACGGCAGACGAAATACGGCTACGCATTTCGGCCGGCGTGCTAACGTTTCTGCCAGCTCGCCGCCTTAAGGAGCGTATATATAAATATTAAAAATACCAATTAAGCTTCCTGCATTTCTTATTACTTTATAATCTGACTACAACAACGCTCCCTACTTTGTCTCGTTATATGAGAACGGGTTTCACACCACAGAGAATGGAATGTGAAACAGATTACTGACCACAGATTATCTGATAAAACGTCTTCCAGCACATTGAATCTAATTTATATATAAGCGTGGCTGTGTGGTAAGAAGCTTGCTTCCCAACCACATGGTTCTGGGTTAAGTTTCACTGCATGGCTCCTTGGGCAAGTGTCTTCTACTATAGCCTCAAGCCGGCCAAAGCCTTGTGAGTGAATCTGGTAGGTGGAAACTGAAAGAAGCCCGTCATATATATATATATATATATATATATATATATATATGTTTTTGTATCTGTGTTTGTAACCCCACCATCGGTTGACGACCAATGTCGGTGTGTTTACTTAGCAGTTCAGCAAGAGAGACCGATAGAATAAGTACTAGGCTTACAAAGAATAAATCCTGGGGTCGATTTCTTCAACTAAAGGTGGTACCCCAGCATGGCCGCAGTCAAATGATGAAACAAATAAAAGAATAATATAATATATATATTAATGTTTGTTTTTATGCTTAGTTGTAAAACAATTTTACAATAATCTATACTTTTGTAGAGTACAAATTTATTATTCCTATACAAGAAAGAAGGATGTTGATGGCGTCTTCAAAGCTTCAGATAGCTAAGCCATTGTCCAACTTAAACTTCGAAATCACTGTCAACAACATTCTTGCATAGACATAGTATATGTGTGCATGTGTGTGTGTGTGTGTGCATGCACGTGTGTGCTTGTATACACATGTATATATACACGCATACACATATTTATACATGCTTGTGTGTGTGTGTAAGTGTATGAGTATGTAAGAGTATGTGTAAGTGTCCATATGTGTGTGTGAGTCAATTTCCCATAGTGTTACAATTTACTTTCAATAAGCACCACATCAATTTGGATTGGGGAGCGTTTCCTGCTTTACTTTTAAGAGCTTAAATAAGGTAAAGAGACTGTTGATGACTCTATATGTTCAAGACTGGTATGAAGAATTTTAGGCATTGGTTCTCAGACCAGAGACTTGGCCTCGATGCTTTCTATGGAATGGACTTAGTTACCTGCACTCAAGTGCTGCTTGGTTGTGTTGATTTAAATGATGTATTATGTCTGACATCAAAAAATGGAACCGTTATTTAACAGACTTCCATACAGATACCATCTATCAAATAACATCGAGAAGGCTTTGGTATACTTTAGGTGCCAATGGAAGTCATTAACCCAAAGTAACAGTCAGTAGATTTGAATTTTTAGCATGAATGGGATCCCATATTTTGCCTCACACAAATTTCAAATCACAATTCAATCATGATCCAACTATGTATACAATTGAGATTTTATCCAATCAATGATTGTTGTTCACATGATAGTTCAGTAGACTGTCTGAAACTTTGTGTCAGCAACGCCTATAATTTATAATTGCAGTCAATTTAAGCACCAATTTCACAGAGTGTCACCAATTTTAAAGCATTATGGGTCAAGCTTTGAATTACTCTCCCTATAGCTGTTTTAATGGCTGCATAGTCAATCAAGGATGCAGAAGACATGACATGTCATCTGAATATTTGCTTAATATGTTAAAAGCTGGCCCATGTGTTAAACCTTGAACAGACATTTTCCTTGCATGGCATATTATGCTATTTCCACCTTACTGCTTCTATATATATTGATTGTAATGCATGAACATCTTTTCATACTAATGCAACACAATAAATTATGTTCAAACGTTTGCACGGTGTTGTTAATCACTATAAAAAAATTTTCTGTTAACTTGGTTTTATTTGCATACAACATGCAGCTTGAAACAATATCCAGTCACCCATCAACCAAAGCTATAAATTCAAAAGCCTGTAATTGCAAAGTGAATTTTTGTAATCACAAAGTTATGCCAGGTTTTAAAATGAATTCTTTATAATAAAGGCATGAGGATGAAATTTTAGTGAGTAACCTTGCTGAGATGTAACACCATGTTTTCATTGGTGGAACCTGAATTCAGAATGTAAACACGTGGAATACATGCTTCAAAACATCATTTTTTTTCCTGGTACATAATGATTCTATCAACCTAGCACCATTAAATTAATTGAGTTGATTCCTGTGAGAGACAATTGTACAATTTAAACTTAGAATGTAAGTTGCCAAAACAAAGACCTGTAAACCAATGATAGCAATGATTTCTTGCCAATGAGACACAAGACGAGATAATTGAAAGGGAGAAGTCAATTATATTAACCCAAAATAACTGTCTGGTACTTATCAATCACAGAATGATATAAAAAGAACTTCATTTCAGTGGGATTCCAGAACAATTACTGAACAATCCTACCAAGATATTTGATCTTTGTAAAAACATTAAATATCATAAATTTTCTCGTGAAACTGTGTAAGGTCTATAACCTATTTATATTTTTTCTTTAATCACTGCAGAAAAGAGACGAGAAAATCTTTCATTGTTATTTGCCAATAAGTTTTATATTTGCCAATGAATTAAGATAATATGGATAATTAGGGTAAGTTTTAATAAATAGTTAATTATTAGTAATTCATATATATGATATGCTTATCCTTGATTTCAATATTTAATTTGTCACATAATATTCAAATATTTAAGTGTATATATGTGCATATATTTGTGTGTGTTTGTATACATGTGTGTGTGTTTGTGTGTGTGTGTGTGTGTGTGGATGTCATTTATTTATAAACAATTCTGTGTATATATATTAAACCCTGAAGAATGCTTATATTACACATTATGTACATGTATTGATATGTTATTTGAGGAATTCGTTTTTTAAACTTTCAAAATCATATTTACTATAAAATTATATCTGTCAAAAGAAAGCAAACACAATGTCTTCAGCTAAACTTAATCATTTTGAGAAAAATCTATATCAAGCTCAAATATTTATTTAGAAGATCATGCAATTCATGGAACTGCTTGAACAAGATTGATTGCTTTGATATGTTTTCAATATATTTTTAAGTATCATCTTGAGGTAGCAAATTTAAACTCCCAGAATATCAATGTTTGAAATTCAACAATGCAAAAATCAATGACAAAATTTGTTTAAATACATGAAGAAAATTAAGAGTTTTATTTTATGAGAGCACCAATCAGGAAATGTTTTCATAACAATATTTGATGTGAGTATACATACATACATACATACATACATATATACATATATATACACACACACACACATGTATATATATATATATATATGTAAATATATATATATGTAAATATATATATATATGTATATATGCATATATATATATATATGTATATATGCATATATATATATATGTATATATGCATATATATATATATGTATATATGCATATATATATATATATATACATATGCATTTATATATATATACATATATACATGTCTTTTATACATGTATATATATATATATATATATTAAAACACACATATATATATAAGTGTGTGTGTGCCTGTCTGTACCTGTGTATAAATGCATGCATGTACATATGTATATTTACACATATCACATTGATGTTAACTACAGATATGAATAAGAATTGAGAGTGTCTTTAATAAAGACCGTATTTAATAAATTAACAATAGGTATTTCTCCATCCAATTTCAGATACAATCTCAGAATAAATGTATAAAATAATTCATAATGCTTCGTATATCATATACATACATATATACATATATACATACATATATGCATATATATATATATATATATATATATATTATATATATATATATATACATACACATATATGTACACACACGTGTACACATATACACATATATATATTATTTCTGAACTCGAAGCAAATAAAATGAGCGAAAACCAGATATTAATAAGTAGGAAAACAAAGCATATTCCAATATTGAGTAAAATATAGGATAGTGAATTATCTGAAATAATAAGTAGACAGGCTAAAATACTTACCCAGTATTTAGTATTATTTCTCTGCAGTCAAAGTTGAAGTCATAATTTGGTTTTACTATTGTATTTCATAGCCCTGTTGGCTAATAAAATTAATGTTAATAATTTTCCTGAGTCAAGCTGATTGCTTGTGCCTAACTTCTGCGATGATTGAGCTCATGGATTAATCAAAATCTTATACGTATTTGGACACACGGACGCACACACACACACAGACACAAACATGCACACATGCATACACGCACGCACTCAGATATAAATATGTGTGTGTGTGTGCGGAGGTGCATGGCTTAGTTGTTAGGGTGCTGGTGTCATGATCATAAGATCGTTGCTTCGATTCCTGGACCAGGCGATACATTGTGTTCTTCAGCAAGATACTTCATTTCATGTTGCTCCAATCCACTCAGCAAGCAAAAATGATTAATCCTGCAAATATATACACCACTGAAACCAGGGAAACCGGTCCTAATGAGCTTGGTATGGGTCAGTAAGGAAACATCTTACTTTACATATGTGTATATAAATATATATTCTTTTATTCTTTTATCTGTTTCAGTCATTTGACTGTGGCCATGCTGGGGCACTGCCTTTACTTAAACAAATTGACTCCAGGACTTATTCTTTTTAAGCCTAGTACTCATTCTATCAATCTCTTTTGCTGAACTGTTAAGTTATGGGGATGTAAACACACCAACATCGGTTGTCAAAGGATGCTGGGGGACAAACACAGACACACAAACATATGCATGGGATTCTTACAGTTTCCTTCTACCAAATCCACTCACAAGGCTTTGGTTGGCCTGATGCTATAGTAGAAGACACTTGCCCAAGGTGCCAAGCACTGGGACTGAACCCAGAACCATGTGTTTGGTGAGCAAGTTACTTACTACGCAACCACTCCTGTGTCTATGTATATATAAACATGGGTCTCACTGTCCCAAACATTCCACACCCTCAAAGTTCGCACACTTAATGTTGGCACATTGAAAGGTAGGTCTGGTAAGATTGTGGAGATGCTTGAATGGAGATGTGTAGATTTGTGCTGCATCCAAGAAGTAAGGTGGTGGGGAAGCTCTTCTACGTTTCACACAGGCAAAAAAACATAGATATAAGATGTTCTGGGTAGATAACACTGATGGGTTTGGGGTGTGGATATATGCCCTGTGGAGAAATGGGTCAATAAGGTAATCAAAGTAATCAGAGTCTGTGATAGAATACTTAAGCTTATACTAGTGCTGCAACATGGATCAGTAACCATTATCTCGGCCTATACTCCTCAGCCAATGCTACCTGATGAACAGAAAGACTGATTTTATAACACCGTCTTGCAGACTACCTCATTGACGAATGATAGGGACCTTCTCTTTGTGGCTGGTGACTTCAACGGGCATATGGACAACATCCAGGGAGCTCCTATGGTGTACATGGTGGCAATAGATTTGGTTCCCACAATGAGGAGGGAACCAGGCTGCTGGAGTTCTGTGTTGCAAATGGTCTTATGTTCTGTAATTCTAACTTCAGGAAACCTGCCAATCACCTGTTCACCTACCAGTCTATCAGAAAATGAGGAAGATGGCGACTTATAAATGTCAAAACCTTCCCAGGTGAAGAATACACCCCATAACATAGGCTAGTTGTTAGTAACTTCAAGATCAGGGCTAAATGGCTGCCTAGGAGATGACCAGTATGGAAAAGAAGGATAAACCTCTGTATTTGGCTTTCATTTACATGGAGAAAGCCTTTGGCAGAGTCTCGCAACCCCTTATCTGATATTTTTCAAAGTGGAAACTAGGGATAGATGAGTGGTTGGTGAGAGTTGTAGAAGTCATGTACATGGATGCTGTCAGTAAGGTGGGGTTTGGCAACGTGTATAATGAAAAATTCCAGGTAGAAGTAGGGGTTCACCAAGGATCAGTCCTCAGCCCCCTCTTATACATCATAGCCCTCCAGGCAATATCAGAGGAATTCAAGTCAGGCTGCCCTTGGAGCTCCTCTATGCTGTTAACTTTGCTCTAATAGCTGAGTCACTACCAGAACTAGAGAAGTTTCAGGTGTGGAAGCAAGGTCTAGAATTGAAGGACTTTAGAGTTAATCTAGCAAAAAACCAAAGTTCTAGTATCTAAGAAGGCAAACAAATCACAAATCCCTTCGGGTAGATAGCACTGCTCAATCTGTAGAAAAAGTGTTGGTAAAAACTTCATAAGATGTACCATATGACTGGCACCTGTGCTGGTGGCATGTAAAAAGCACTATTCGAGCATGGTTGATGCCAGTGGTGCCTGACTGGCTCCCATGCCATTAGCATGTAAAAAGCACACACAACACACTTGGAGTGGTTGGCTTTCAGAAGGGCATCCAACTGTAGAAACCTTGCCAGATCAGATAGGAGCCTGGTTCAGCCTCCCAACTTGCCAGTCCTCAGTCAAACCGTCCAACCCATGCCAGCATGGAAAGCAGACGTTAAACAATGATGATGATATATATATATATATATTATATATATATATATATATATATATATAAGGAGAGTTTATGAAAAAAACAAAAGACGAAGACAGGTAGTGTACAAAACAAACAGATGTATTAGTGTAATGCTCAGGAATAGAAAAAGTCTTTTATGTTTCGAGCCTACGCTCTTCTACAGAAAGGGACACAGAAAAAACGAGAAAAAATATGTGCGTAGTGTCTAAAGATCTATCATGGCAACTGATAGTTTATATATATATGTATATATATATATATATATATATATACATATATAAACATATGAGTAGGATGTAGCACACATCATTGCAAGATTATTGTTTTGATTTCCACACCAGGTGGTGTGTATTGTATTCTTGAGCAAAACACTTCATTTCATGTTACTCCAGTTCACTCAGCTGCAAATGAGAAACCCTGCAACTGACTGACATTCCATTCAAGGCGAATGTTGTGTTTTCGGTTTCTTATACACCATGGAAACCAGGAAACCAGCCACTAGAGCCCTTGGGACATGACACAGTATTATCCATTTTTGCTGTTTGTCCGTGTATGTGTGTGTGTGTTTGTGTGTATGTGTGTGTGTCCACTTTTTCATTTTTATGAATATGTTACATATTATATACAGTAAAAACATACACCAGTCATGATGTTATTTGAATTAATAGCACAATATTTTAGATTTTCGTTACTATGGAAATCATTTTTATGAAGCTTCCTAATAGCTTGGACTGAACTTAGCTAAGAACCAAAGACGATGATGATGATGATGATGACAATGATGACGATGATGACAATGATGATGATAGTGATAGTAGCAGGAACAAGAGTCAAAATGTCTACTACTTCTACTACTACTACTACTACTACAACTACTACTTACATTCATTATTCTTTTTTTAATTTTATTTGTTTTCGTCTTTTGACTGTGGTCATACTGGAGCACTGCTTTTAGTCAAACAAATCGACTCCAGGACTTATTCTATCAGCTTCTTATACCAAACTGCTAAGTTACAGGGACTTAAACACACTAGCATTGGTTGTCAAGCGATGTTGGGGCAGGGACAAACACAGACACACAAACACACACACACACACACACATGGACAAACAGCAAAAATGGACAATACTGTGTCGTGTACATATATATATATATGTATATATGTATGTATATGACAACCTTCTTTCAGTTTCCATCTACCAAATCCACTCACAAGGCTTTGGTCAGCCCAGAGCTATAGCAGAAGATACTTGCCCAAGGTGCCACACAGTGGAACTGAACCCAGAACCATGTGGTTGGTAAGCAAGCTACTTACCACACAGCCACTCCTGAGCTATTACTATATATTTAGAGAAGGCTAATTTGTTCATGCCAGTTTTGTCAATTTTTGCACTCCTTTCATAAAAAAAAAAACAAATTTACTGGAGGTCAACACCCCATTCTGCGTTCACTTCCAGCATTTGGTCCCTGCAATTATTAATCTAGGTGTACTTTGTCAGGAAAGACCTTGTTCTTCAAACCTTTCAATAGTGTACAACTCACGATGCCGTTCACCATAACGACCAAAACGAATTAGAATAACTGCTCTCCTTTGGCAAATAATACTATTTGCTATTGCAGCTGAAATTCTTCATAGTTTATTAACATCTTCCAATCATTAACTAGAATTCACTGGCAAAATTATTATTATTTCCAAATCCTTCCTCACTTGTCAAAGACATTTGTTTTATTAAATATTTCATAGTTGCATCACTTCAGAAATATGAATATTTTAAAGTTTAAAATATTCTTTTCATTGCAAGATGGAAAAATTAAAAAAACAAATAAAAAGACATGATTTACTTTATTTTGTTGTGCACGAAGGAGGATTGAAATATCTACTGCTGCTGCTGCTGCTGCTACTACTACTACTGCTACAACCACCATCACTGATGAGGAGGATGATGGTGATGACAATGATGACAAAAATGACGATGATGATGATGGTGTTGATTACGTTGACAATGATGATGATGATCACAATGATGACAATGATGATGGCAGTGATGACGATAATGACGATGATGATAATGATGTTAATGACGACGACGACCACGATGATGATGATGATGACAATTTTGATGATGATGACAATGATGATGATGATAAGGACGATGATGACGATGATGATGATGACGACAATCATGAACATGACAACGATGATGATGATGATGATGATGATGACAATGATGACGACGACAATGATGATGATGATGACGATCATGAACATGACGACGACAATGAAGAAGATGATGATAATGATGATGATGATGATAATGATGATGATAACAATTTTGATGATGATGACAATGATGACAACAATGACAATTTCGATGATGATGATGATGATGCCGCTACTGGTGTTGCAGCTGAATTGTTTCCTTTCCTGTTTTTGGTCAACCTAATCTTCTGTCAAGTCAATATGAGTCTTGTGTGCAACGTACCAACTTACTATCTTCTTCATTGCATGAACAGCTCTTGTTATATAATTGAATTATGCTACCATAATTTTACTAGAAATGTTTATAATTATTATGTATAATATGAGAAGAAAACACCAGCCTCTGGGCAGTTTTCTCCTTGTCTTGTTCAAGTAACACTGTAATGTATGTGTGTGTGCGTATATGTGTGTATTTGTGTGTGTCTGTGTGTGTGTGATTGTGGGTTTGTGTATATATTGAGAGAAAGAGAGAAACGTGTATATACGCACTCATATATGCACATATATAATTTTTGTATATATGTATATTTACATACACACGCATATATATATGTGATTATATATACATGCATACATACATATGTATGTATGTATGTATGTATGTATGTATGTATGTATGTATGTATGTATGTATGTATACATATGTATGTATGTGTGTGTGTATGTATGTATGTATATATATATACATATGTATATGTATACATGTGTATGTATGTATGTATGTATGTATGTATGTATGTATGTATGTATGTATGTATGTATGTATGTATCTATGTGTGTATGTTTGTGTACAAACACATAAATAAATATATATATATTCTTCTGAAACAAGAGTATTATTGACAGTAAGCTTGAAATTTCAGCCAATTAAACCACTGTCAGACTGTGATACACTGAAGTTAATTTTGGCTCTATATAGTCTCTGTTGACTTAAAAATCTTCCTTGGGTGTGTAGGTTTGAGCAGAGTGGTGATAAGGTTTTAGGTTGGATTGTCATGGAGAGGTATTTTGGAGAAATTTTTATTGATTAAATTTGAGTTTCTTTCATTGCTTAGTATTTATTCATGTTTGTAGAACTTTAAAAGCAGGTGTGTATATTTACGTGTGTAGCCTTTAAGTAGGTAGTTATTGGTACAAGGATGTGTGTAGGAGGGACATGAAGGTGCTCAACATCGACATCAACATCTGGGAGGATCTAGCGGCAGACTGCTCCAGGTGGAAAAGCACACTTCTCAAACAACTATGGATCAGTGAAGAGAAGCTGTCAGCTGCAGCTGCAGAAAAGCGAGCCCGACGTAAGGGATCGACAGCCAACAAACCACAATCCACACACAGATGCGATCTATGTGACAGAGACTGTTATTCTCGCATTGGTCTCCATAGCCACAGGAGGTGTGGCACAAGCCGAGCGGCCCAACTTAGACAATAAATAGACGGATGTGATACCCATGGCCAGCCATGACCGAAGGTGGCCCTCAATATAGGATACATCAGTAGTTTTAGTTATTTTGGGTTTTATTTCATTCAATGCTTTGCTTCAAGTATTTAAAGTTCAACGGTGCCAATCCCAGTATTTAAAACCTTAGCAATTGGGCGTTGATATAAAGGTTGTTGGTCTGTATGCTTCTTTCTAGGTGTTCATTGTTCTATAAGCAATTTAACTAGTCTGAAGAATTTTAACTCTTGTGTTTTATGAAGGTAGAGTTTCTGTGTTGTGCTTATAAATATTTCTTCAATTCTGTTTCAAAGTTTGGTATTGTAAAATATATTATTTTAGGCCTCTGAATATATGCAGAAGTGGGGCATTATGAAAGATGTCTATAGATCCATGTATAAAAATAGGAATGATAATAGAATTTTATTTAGAAAGTGATTTAAAGGTTCAAAATTTAAAAACTCAGTATTCAAAAAGATGGGACAAATAGATAAATAAGAAAGAAAGGAGTCTCCATGTTGCTTGTATACAAATATATATTTCTATGTGCAGATATTGGTTGGCAATAAGGAAACTTATAGATAATTTCTACAGTACTTGTTTAGTGTAAAGATATAAAGTGATTTTTTTATGCATATTATGGGGATAATTTAAGGTATAGAGGTGAGAGGAGAGTTGGTGAGATATTAACGTGTTTAATTATTAAAACATTTATTGGCTTGAAGTGATTTAGTGTTTTTAAGATTTACTACTTGAAAGAAGAAATTAGTTTGGAGTTTCAGTTCAGAATTTCGTCCATGAATGTTAAAATGTGGTAAGATTCATTACTATAAAGTTGACAGAGTTCGTTGTTACATTGGCCTGGCTGTGCATGTGAGAGTATTTTCCAATTGATGGTAACTGGAGTATTTTGTCTGGCATGCTAGCAATTGTGCCAGCTCACTGCTTTAGTTGGAACAAAAATTATTTTCTACTCTAGACACAAGGCCCGAAATTTTGGGGGAGGGGACTTGTTGATTGAATTGACCCAAGTATGCAACTACTACTTAATTTATCAACCCTGAAAGGATGAAAAGCAAAATTGACCTTGGCAGAATTTGAACTCAGAACATAAAGACAGATGAAATGCCACTAAGCATTTCGCCCGGCTTGCTAACATTTCTGCCAGCTCACCACCTTAGTTGGAACAAATATTCATCCAGTGCTCTAACAATTCCATCAGTCTACTGCCCTGGACTTGTATTTAATTTTGGCAACCGCCAAAAGGATGGCAGGAAAGTTTATCTTAACATATTTGGACACATAATTATGAACCAAACCAAATACTGCTAGACATTTTGCTTTAAGCTATAATAACTTTGCATATTTGCCACTTACAAAATATCACAGAATAGTTTCCCTTTCTGATGAATGGTTTATTCAATTTTCAAACTTTACTGAATAACTTTTTGTTGAAGCTGTCTAAGTTTAGCTGTGTTGTCCCAAAATAAACCAACACGAAACATTGTTGAAGAAATACTTATTTTTCATGTTTATTTCAATATTTACATATTTAATTGTGGCTTGATAATAGTATAAACTGTTGTGCTAAAGATGAATATAGTTCGTTTTTATATTTCTAACAGAAGATATTAGTTTTACATGAGAGGCAGGAATAATACTTTGGCCATTCTAGGAAAATTTGTTGATGTAAAGAGCTTGTTGCTTGTGCTTCTGAGGTGTTACTTTCTGATGTGTTTATGACTGGTAACTTATTTATGTAGTAAGAAGTCAAGCTGTTGAGTTCATGATGCATGTTTGGAAAGTGCAGTAAGGAAGTGATTCTTTTAAACACAGGCTGCATAGGGACCAAGAATCTTGTGTTCACCTATCTATTCCAAAATCAACACAAACCTCAGCACCAATTTTGGTATGATTTCGCTTTTATAAACCCCATGACAGAGGAACCTCATCAAACATTCTATGGTATGGAGTTACATTCCAGCAATCTGATTGGTTAATATCCAGGATATGTTGCCAGACCTCGGTGTGATCTGGACATTCTTACTGAAGTTCTAAAATTGTGATTCTAGATCTTGCTACAAAACAAACCGTCACAAATTCTCTTGAATTTATAGTTGATATCAGTAATAAGAAGGAAAAGCTATCAGTTATATAGTCGTTGGAGAGCCTCTATTTAAAACATACCTCAACCTGCAAAGAATTTTATTTCCTTTGACATTCTGTAGAAACCATCATTACGCCTTTAAAATCTATTTGACAGTTGATTATTAGATCAGATTTCTCTTTAATCGGTTTAAAGAAATTTGATATTTGTAACAAAATATGTTATCTGTCCATCATATACAATTTTCAGCTCATGTCAACCTGTTGACATCCTTACAAATATCTGTTAAAGATTCTCAAATATTCCGTTTAAAGCCACCACTTAAGAGCTCTTGCTATTTGATCTTCAATAAAAATATGTAGCCACCTTCTGTTTCTTCTTTTGTAGTCATGTAAACAATTTAAATCTGTGTGAAGCAAATTATATAAAGCACAGATATTGATAATAATCTAGCATTACCATTTATAAGCACTATTAGCATATACCAGCCAGTGGTGAAGCAGGTACATAGCCATTCTCTATGCAAGAAATGTTAACCAAATCTCACACATCTTCAAAGGGAGAATGACACGCTGGATAATATAAATGTAAAGACACTATGCTAGAAAAAATAAAAAAAGGCTGAATGCTCGAGGTTGGAATAGCTTTGAATTACAAGTCTGCTTAATCACGTCTGACCCCCAAAAATTAAAGATGACTCTCATTGTGATATGTATGCCTGTCTGTGTGTGAGAGACAGACAGACAAACAGAAAGAGATAGAGTATTTGATAAAGAGAGATTGCAAAAGATGGAGATAAAACATCATAAATTGTAACCCTGACTTTCTTAGCTTCAGTCTTTGAATGATGGTGGACAAGGATGAACATTGAGAAATTCTTTAAGAAAAAACATACTCTATATCTAAACATCAAAGTGATTGAATCTATTAAGCATAAATAAATCTGAGGATTTTGTTATGAATTGTTGTAACAAATATGACAATTACAGATAATGCATTAATATAAGCTTGTCGAAAATGAAATGAAGAGTGGAATTTAGAGGAGATGGAAGAGGAGAAGGGAAGTAGTTGAAATGGGTGCAAGAATATGTATTAGAAAGACAAAAGATAAAATAAATAAAAAGTGAGTGGGGAAAAAAGAGAAAAAAAAGATTAAAATGGAAACACTTTAAAATTGCACAACAAGGTGAGAATCACAAAGATTAAAATAAATTTGAATATTAGCAAGTCTAGCTGGTATAGGAATATAAGTATTTAAGTACATTTCTTATCTTTTTGATATGAACAAAAAAGCAGAAGAATATATATATCATCATCATCATCATTTAACATCCGTTGTCCATGCTGACATGTGTTGGATGGTTTGACCATGTCTAGCAAGCTGGAAGGCTACACCAGACTCCAGTTTGATTTGGCATGAGTTTTTACAGCTGGATACCCTTCCTAATACCAACCACTCCAAGAGTGTAGTGGGTGCTTTTGCATGCCACCGGCACAGATGCCATTTGTGTGACAATGGTATCTGCTACAACTGCAATTATACTTGGCTTGATGGGTCTTCTTCTCAAGCATGACGTAATGCCAAAGGTCTTGGTCATTGCATCTGTGAGGCCCAACAATTAAAAGGAGCTCAGTCACTTTACCTCTGTGAGGCCTAATGCTCAATAGGTGCTTTTTATGTACCACTGACATGGGTGCCAGTTACATGACACCAGCATAAGCCACGACTACGATTACACTTGGTTTTAAGGGTCTTCTTAAGCACAGCATATCTCCGAAGGTCTCAGTTGCTAGCCATTACCTTGGTTAGGTTCAAAGTTAGAAGATCATGCTTCACCACATCATCCCATGTCTTCCTGAGTTTACCTTTTCCATAGGTTCTCTCCACAGTTAGAGATCGGCACTTCTTTACACTGCTGTCCTTGTCCATATGCATCACATGACGATACCAATGCAGTTGTCTCTCTTGCACACCATATCTGATGCCTCTTATGCCTAACTTTTCTCTCAAGGTGCTTACACTCTGTCAAACATGATGTCCTTGGCTGTCACAGCCCATGTTTCACTGCCATGTAGCATAGCCATTTGCACACAGGCATCATACAATCTGCCTTTCAATCTGAGAGAGAGACCCTTTGTTGCCAGCAGAGGTAGGAGCTCTGATCTTATTTTCACAACTACACTCACAGAGCATCCACCAGTGCTACTAACTTTACCACCTAGATAATAGAAGCAAGCTACTTCTTCTAGTTTACCCCACTGGCAGTTGATGGAGTCTACTTTCTGTACATTTTCAGTATTTATTGTACCTGCGCATTGTCCACATACAAAAGCTATTTTCCCTGTTAACCTTCCTCTGATATTGCTGCATCTCTTATGTGTCCAATGCTTACACCAAGTGCATCTTATGGAGTTTCTACCTAAGCCTTTTCTACAGACCGAGCAGGGCCATCTACCTGAAAGGAGCTGTGATTTGTCAGTCTCCCTACTTACTAAGATCTATGTATGTATGTATGTATGTATGTATGTATGTATGTATGTATGTATGTATGTATGTATGTATGTATGTATGTATGTATGTCTGTGTGTGTATGTATGTGTATGTGTGTGTGTGTATGTATGTGTATGTGTGTGTGTGTATGTATATGTATGTGTGTGTGTGTATGTATATGTATGTGTGTGTGTGTATGTATATATATGTGTGGTTGTGTGGTAAGAAGTTTGCTTCCTAACCACATGGTTCTGGGTTCAGTCCCACTGTGTGGCACCTTGGTCAAGTGTCTTCTACTATAGTCTCAGCCCAACCAAAGCCTTGTAAATGGATTTGGTAGATGAAAACTGAAAGAAGCCCATTTTATATATATTTCTTTACTACCCACAAGGGGCTAAACACAGAGAGGACAAACAAGGACAGACAAACAGATTAAGTCGATTATATCGACCACAGTGCATAATTGGTACTTAATTTATCGACTCTGAAAGGATGAAAGGCAAAGTCGACCTTGGGGTTGATACATTTGACTATAAACTCTTCAAGGCAGTACTCCAGCATAGCCACACAGTCTAATGACTGAAACAAATAAAAGAGTAAAGATATATATATATATATATATATATAGTAACAATGATGTACAGGTGTACTTGAGTATGTGTTATATATAATCACTATATTTTCAGGTGTTCTCTCAAATTTTAACTTAGATAGTCTCGTGATTTTTATCCTTTACCATGTCCTCGTCGTCTTTAATCATGAGAAGCACTAGAATATTACATTGATATACTTTCCATTTATCACATTAAAATCCTGAGTAAACAGAGAAAATTGAAAAGATGTTTGTTTGTCAGTTAATAGACGAGAACTTAATTTAGCTTTAAAACCAGAATTTCATGTATATTGCAAATCAATTAAATACCTCACACCTAATTACTACAAATATTAATATAGAAATATTCCCATAAAAGACTTAATCCATATTACAGACTGCGTAAGTTTTCTGTATATCTTATTGATTTTTGTTCTGCCTGCCTTGTCTTATGATTTCTCACTCATTTCATCTTTTGTTTGTCTTTGAGTAAATAAGAATATCACCCAACTGATATCATTCAGATTTTTAAAAATTCTTTTAACTAGATTATTGTTTTGCTTTCAATTTTTGA
This sequence comes from Octopus sinensis, assembly GCF_006345805.1. Taxonomy (NCBI): domain Eukaryota; kingdom Metazoa; phylum Mollusca; class Cephalopoda; order Octopoda; family Octopodidae; genus Octopus; species Octopus sinensis. The sequence goes on from NC_043000.1 coordinate 47,728,101, forward strand.
TTTTTTTTAATTTTTGTTTTAAAACAATTTCTTTTCATTCGATCAAGTACAATATTAGTTTCTGTCATTCTACCTTTTGTTAGCATGTCATTTGGTCTCTTTAAGCAAAAATCCATGAACAGGCTGTTTTGTAGTCTGCACGTCTCCTTAACTTGTCATTGGAGATGTTTGTATTGTCCACTAACCTAGACAGTTTAGGTGGCTCCTGCAAGTTTTTCAATGCTTTCATTTCATCGCAAAATTTTCTTTTGCCTACAACAATTGGAAAACAGCACTATTCATCCAAGAATTTCAAGAAAAAAAAAAAAAAAAGAGAAAGAACATCGGAAGAGAGTAAAAGGAAAAACAAACAAAACAAAAATAATAAAAGAGAATTATAAAAACAAAAAAAAAAAAGACTGTTGCAAATGTTTTCTTATTACTGAAATGGAGAACAAAAAGTGAGTTTGTAGAAATTAGCATCAACAATGAGTGTGAAGATAATGGTAGCACAGACAATTTGTAATACAACTGGCGGTTCTGGCTAGAACTCTTGTATTCAATAGTAGATGGAAGGCAATTTCAATTGCAAGCAAAACAATGTAATATGGATTTATTTTGCATAAGTCCAAGGATACTACCTCTGGAAGAAGGCACATCATTTAAGTCAGCCTCAATATTCGAGTGGTACTCAGTTAATTAACTGGTCTTGGGGTAAATTTAACAAGGGTCTACTTTGTTGCATTCATTCAGCTCAGGTCTAAAATCTGAGAGTACGTGGATGTACTGCACTACTTCCTACTGCAGCAACTCAAGAGACTTCATTTTTCTTTCTTTTCCCTTGCAGTCTCAGAAGCCCCTACAGAGAATATCATCTGTACTTCAATTTTTCTTGCAATTAAACCATGAAATATTATCAAAACTGAAGAGTAAAGTCAAACCCTTGTTTAAGTCTCCTGATGATTTCATATTCAGAACACCGGAAATAAAACTACAACCTAAATATAGCTTTCTGCTTCAGAGCCAAAACATACTTCTGAATTGAACTAACTTTATATAAAAGTCATGAGACTCAGAAAAGATTAGTGTTGCCACATCTGGGCAGTGCAGTTGTTATACATAAAATATCTAGACCACATCCTACCTCCCAAAAGGCAAACCAATTAACTGGGCAGTGATGGAACAATTGTGAAGGCACATGGCTTAGTGGTTAAGGTGTTGGATTCATCATCATATGATTGTGGTTTTGATTCCAGAACCAGGTGATGTGTTGTGTTCTTGAGCAAAACACTTCATTTCACGTTGCTCCAGTCCATTCAGTTGGCAAAAATGAGTAATCCTGCAATGGACTAGCGTCCTGTCCTGGTGAGGAATATATATATATATATATATATATATATATATATATATGCCATGAAACCAGTAGGCTACAGACGTGCAACCTTTTAATTTTGCTTTTTCTTCAGGTAATACATAGCTTCTGCTCTTCAAACCATGCTGGTTCATTATTATCTTCACCCAAGCTTACCTGATAAATTCTTCTCTCCTCCTCTTGACAGCTATACCATTCCAACACCAGGTCTCCACACTAACTGCTATACCCAATCCTTATCCTTCAGGATTTCAGCTTCTAAAACTCTTAAAATAAATAAATGCACCCTTTTAAAGCCTACCAGTCCCATTGGGCTGGTTTCCCGGTTTCAATGGCATATGTGTTCCCCACCTGGATGGGATGCCAGTCCATCACAGCATTACTCCTTTTTGCCAGCTGAGTGGACTGGAGCTACGTGAAATGAAGTGTTTTGCTCAAGAACACAATGAGTCACCCAGTCCAGGAATCAAAACCACAATCTTATGATCATGATGCTGACACCCTAACCAATAAGCCGCATGCCTCCACTCCTAAAACTCTTACCTTGCTCATTATTTTGGAACAGTTATTGACTTGTAGTTGTTTCAAAATAAATATCAAATGCATTGAGCTTAGAGAATCCTCAAACATCATTCATGCAACTTTCATTGTCTTCATTAAGCCATTAACAAAAACATCCTACTATTCACCATTGTTCACCATTCTGATATCTATTAATAATAATTTCTTTGGATTAGTACAAGGAGAAAAATTGAAGCAGTGAAGTGGCAAAACCTTTACTTTCATTATATGTATAAGCATATTTCTTAATCATGTGAGAAAGATACTAGATTAAAAACTGTCACTTGATGCTATAACAAGATACTCCTGAATAGCAGTTTTAAAAATAAACCCAATATAAAGCCAGCATAATGACTCAAGGAATAGAAATAGAAGAATGTTATGATTCTAACTTCACCTTTTAGCATTCAGATTTCTCTCTCAAATGCAATGCTTATTTATTCACATTGTTTTAAATTAATCATGCACTACCTTGTAGCTGTGAGATTTCGATTGCTTAGTTTCAAAATGACAATGTAGGGTTGGTGTGAGAAACATCTGGCTTGTTTGAACATAAAAATGGAAAAATTTGGGGGCCAAATATGACCAGTTTAAATGCTAAAGGGTTAAAATATAAATGTTATGACTAACATAGTGAAAGAATGCATTACTGGCTTAATTCAATATATAATATATAATTTGACATTTGCTTCAGTCCCTTTTGCTCTGAATTCAAATCACACTGGAATCAACTTTGCTGTTTCTCCTTTCAAGTCTGTTTAATACTAGGATTGATTCTTTCTCTCCCCCACTCTCCCTCTCTCTGTCTATCTGTCTATCTCTCTCTCTCTGTCTGTCTCTGTCTCTCTCTCCCTCTCTTCTCCTTTCACTCTCACCCATTCTCACAACTGGCTTTTATACTCAAATCTGAACATAACAACAGAGCTTTGACAAGAGGGATTGTTCCGCATCATTTAGCATGTGTTGGTGTCATATGAATGGAATTGACACTGCACTGAAGTAGAATAACTGCTAGGAAAGAAAAAAATGTTATTTATCTAGGGACACAATTTGAATTTCATATACTGAGAAATATAACTTATAGACAGATAAACAGAAAATAGTAATAGAAAACACAACATATACGTGTGTACATACATATACATATATAGGTGTATAAATATACATACATATATATGTACACAAATAGTCGAAGTTGAGGGAATGAAGCAAGTAAAATCCAGACTACATTTGTTTCCTAGCTATCAGAACTTCAGAAATAATAATCACCCAACAAAGGGCATCCCACAAGCAACTCATCAAGCTGAAGATGAGACACCTTAAAGACAATGTAACCTTCATTTAACTAAGGTATCTTCAGCATGATGAGTGGCTAGTGGAGTACCACTCATTGAGTAATTATAACTACCAAAGTTCTGATAGCCAAGGAACATATGTAGTCTGGACTTACCTACTCCATTGACTTAATTTGGATTTTTATTTGCATTTCATAGTTTTTAATCGTAAACTATAGAATAACTTTTTTTCAGCTTACCAAACTTCGTAATGGGAAAAACCTTCAACCTTCTACGTCAATAAACTATTATTGATCCTGGAAGTTGTTTTTTATACCTACCACAGACTGCTTCAAGCTTACTAACTTCCTACACAGAGTTACTTGGATCTTACAATTACACATCATCATATATATATTATATATATATATATATATATATTATATATATATATATATATATATGCATATATGCATATACTCTGTTTTTACTCTTTTACTTGTTTCAGTCATTGGACTGCGGCCAGGCTGGAGCACCGCCTTTAGTCGAGCAAATCGACCCTAGGACTTATTCTTTGTAAGCCTAGTACTTATTCTATCGGTGTCTTTTACCAAACCACTAAGTTACAGAGACCTAAACACACCAGCATCGGTTGTCAAGCGATGTTGGGGGGAGGACAAACACAGACACACAAACACACACATATATACATATACATATATATGACAGGCTTCTTTCAGTTTCCGTCTACCAAATCCACTCACAAGGCTTTGGTCAGCCTGAGGCTATAGTAAAAGACACTTGCCCAAGGTGCCACGCAGTGGGACTGAACCCGGAGCCATGTGGTTGGTAAGCAACTATATATATATATACACACACATATATATATATAGAAGGTTGAAAAGGAACACACGAGTTGATATATATATGGAAAAAAAAAGTCAAGGCAGAAAATGCTAAAATAATTTTATCAAATACATTTCAGTACCGGTTCCAGTCATTGAGTCTTTTTCAACTGTAAGTATGGAAAACAATTAAATTTTGGAAAAATAAAGAGAAAAGTTTTTTTAAAAGAATATTTGCATAGTATTCAAATACAAGGGGCATTTTCCTTGTTTCTGCCTGTCTCTGTCTCTCTTGTTTACTCTTGTGGGTTCGAGGTCGTTGTGAATACTTGGCTGGGAAGAAAGGAGAATAAGAAGAAGAAGGAGGAGGAGGAGGAGAAGACAAATAATGTGGGAGTGCCATGCTAGTAGTAGGATTTTAAGCGGTCAAGTGCCCTGAAAGTGACTTGTGAATGGTAGTAGTGATTGAATTCTTGAGACATCTCTTTTGAATGTATTGTTTATAAAATTTGCGTAGGTGTTATTCTAAACAGCAATAGTGGTAAAGTTAGGAAGGAGGTGGCAGAGAGGAAGATGACGAAGAAGAAGGAGAAAGAGAAGGGAGAATAAGAGAGGAATGTAGGTGGCATGATAGTAGTAGGATGTTAAATGGTCAAGTGACCTAAAATTAACTCGTTATGGATTATAGCAGTGATTGGAACTGTTTATTTAATGAATTCTTGGGAATCTCTTGAGTGGGTCATTTTTAATATTTGCGTGTGTGTCTGTGTTATTCTAAAGCCGTGATCCATGTTAAACCTATACAGAGAAGGGCTCACCAACAAAGAATATGACTATATGACCAATTTCAAAAGTAAAAGCAGTCAATTCGACGGTATTCCCAAGATACACAAAAGTGAGAAAATAAGTAATACATGCAAGAGAGCCACAGACATAATAATCAAAGCCCCTACTCCTAATGACCTCAATTTGAGGCCTATAATTGCAGGTCCTGCATGCAAAACCCACCACCTCAGTAACGTTTTAGATATTCTCTTAAAACCATTCCTCAAGCGTGTCAAAAGCTATATAAAGGACGACCTGGATATGCCCAATCACCTTCCTGAAACAATAAACAAAAACACCCTACTCTATTCCAATATCCCCACAACCTAGGAACAAAGGCAATTCAATTCTGGCTAGAGAATTACGCCAACGAACTCCCACATCGCATCAAAAAAGAATTCGTGATAGAAGGGCTAAAATTTATCTTGGAGAATAACTACTTCGTCTTCAAAGACAACTTCTATCGAAAAGATTGGGGACTACGATGGGTACGAGAATGACCCCTCTCCTTTGCTAACCTAGTCATGGGATATCTAGAAATTAGTCTTTATTGTAAGGTTCTAGAAAAATACGACAGCCCATTCTTCCTCTACATAGAAAATAACTGGAAGAGATACCTGGATGACTGTTTCATTTTTTGGCATGAAAGTATAGAGAGACTTAAAGAATTCCAAGCACTTATAAATGGACTTGACGTGAACATTCAATTCACAATGGAATATAGCCAGCAACAACCTCCCTTCCTTGACATCCTCATAAATAAATCTAACAACGTAATAGAAACGGATATATACTATATATACTAAATTCCCAAACTAAAGAATTTACAACCAAAAGCCCTACCATACATATCCACACACAATCCTCTTAACAATGAAGCCTTAGACACCATCCTTCAAAACATTCTCCTACTAAAAATGGACCACAAAATGAACTTAATACTCCAAACACACACTATCATAAAAAGCAAGAGACAACCCAAATCTATGAAAAGTCTCCTAACACAAACCCGAATTCGCTCAACAACAACACAGAAGCCATCAGTAAAAAATGTGGAAGAGCCAACTATGGAATACACGTCAATTTAATTGAGGGATCAGAGTTCTCCTTCAAACAGGGACAACGTTTCACAGTGAAAAGCAGCTTCACATGTACTTCGGAGAACCTGATATACGCACTAGCCTTCTCTAGGTGTCAAGAGCAATACATAGGCCAAACTAAAAACAGTCTATGTAAAAGGATGGCTCTGCACAGATCCCAGATCAAAATTCCCCAAAACAGAAAACAGCATTCAGCCAACACATCGACATTTGCACCAATAACAAAATTTCAAGCTTCAGAATTTTTCCCCTTTACCAATTCAGGGACAATACAACCTGTAGCCAACGAATTAGTAAAGAGATTCTCTTTATTACAAAATACAGGTCCCTTTTGAACGCATCTACAACAAACAACATATCCACCACGGCCTTAGAATAACACAAACATACACATAAATATCAAAAATGATACACTCAAGTGATTCCTAAGAATTCATTACAAAACAGTCCCAATCACTGCTATAATCCATAATGATCCACTTGACCATTTAACATCCTACTACTATCATACCACCTACAGTCCTCTCTTATTCTCCCTTCTCTTTTTCTTTCTTCTTCTTTGTCTTCTTCCTCTCCCCCACCTCCTACCTAACTTTACCACTATTGCTGTTTAGAATAACACCTACGCAAATTTTATAAACAATATATTCAAAAGACATGTCTTAAAAAGGCTGACAGGAATAGTACTGTGTGAGACCTTTGCAACTGGAGGTCTGAAAACTGCGCTTTGATCAGCTGGTCTCAGAGACATGGTGTTCGAGCACCAGATATAGTAACCTTTACGAGGGACTAGCAAAAGTCCTTAATAATTGACATAGACGAGCTTGATCAACATATTGTCATGAAAGAAAGAGCAAAGGTCCACAAATATGGGACCTGAAAACTGAAAAAAATTGATTTTACTTGGGAGCTGCACGTGTATTGTATAAAGTACTGTTTGTCTGAGGCCCTTGCTGTGACTTGACAAGCTACACAAATCCTCAGTACACATAATATCTTCAATCTACAATGTTGTATTCTGTGCAATGTCTATGATAACAATAATAACAGAAAGAGCAACAACTAAATACATTTAAAAATATATATTTTTCTGTCTGCAATTCTAGAATCCATCTGAAGAATTGGTTGGTAAATAATATTTTTCACATCAAAATATGAGTAACACACTATCTTTTATTTATTTTTTTTTTGTGTGTGTGTGTGTGTGTGTGTGTGTGTATGTATGTGTGTGCCTATAGGACAAAAGAATGAAAACTATAAAGAAAGAAATATTGTATCATATCAAATATATAAATATTTCCAATATCGTAAGATGGAGATATGCAAACATTTTGCTGATAGGTTATGAATTTTTAACCTTGTAATGGCTCTATCTTTATATAATAGATATTCATTGATGTTCAGCAGGAAATTGATGTTTAATGAGAGTATAGTTTAGTGGTTTTAGTACTGAGACCTAATAGCTATAACAAAGTTTAAAGTTTTAAAGATAAGTCTATATGTAAGAATAATTGCTACTTATTTAGGCATAATGCCAGCGAGTATAAGCGGGAGTTAGTTGACATCATCGAGCCCAGTACTTGACTGGTACTTAATTTAATGACCCCCAAAGGATGAAAAGCAAAGGTGAACTTGGTAAAATTTGAACTCGCGTCATTAAGTGTAGGGATAAATACTGCAAGACAATTTTTCCAATGATCTAACGATTTGGCCACTTCACCAGCTTTATAGAGAGAAATTGTATGAAACATTAAATAACAGGTGAGTTTTTATGCACTCGCATGACCTGCTAGAAATACCAGCCAAATCACTATACAATCCCACCTGTGCACTTTACAAAAATGAAATAAAAAAGGATATATTATTTCAAATTGGAGTTTGGTGCAGCCTCTCAGCTTACCAGCCCTGGTCAAACCGTCCAAGCCATGCCAGCATAGGCAATGGTTGTTAAATGCTGATGATAATGATGAATGCTGTTCATGGTACACTTGACCTGGTCTTGCTGTTAGATTGAAGATGGTCATGGATGAGAGAGTGGGACTGACAGTACACAACTCTTCTTCACTTTGAACAGAGTCACTGCATGAAAACATCGTCATCCTATAATAAGTAGATGGCTCTCTTCATTCTGACAGACAAACATGCAATGTAATCTCTCTATATATAAAGCTGAAGTTGTCTGTGTATGGCAGGTTTGGTAGCCTTCAACTAACACTATCTCCTCCGAGACCCTGCGATGCAAGTTAACCAAAATTGAGAGTATGATAGAAGAAGGCTTGCTCTTTATTCCATAGAAGAAAAATTCAAATCGGACCATGTTAACACCAAATATTATTTACATCAAAAAGGTGCTTTTTTTCTATGAAAATCCCTATTTTTTACGATTTTTTGACTGCTATGTCACCATTTTTCGGTGTATTTCAACCAGAAAAATGTTCACTTGAAGAGAATAACAAGCTACATAATGCAAAATTTTTTACTTTTCAAAAATTCCAATTCTAATGGGTTGAAACAAGCCCGTGCAACACCAGGCGATAACTCTTGTACTTTATAATTTTCAAGGATGTTTTCTCTTCCAAGGTTGCACCTTTCATTCTAACCACATATCTAAAATTTACACAACCCTAGGAAACAAATGTTTCACAAAAGCCAATTTCAAAGGAAATTATATATTTTTATAGTTATCAATAAACCTCCACCAGTCTAAACGTTTACAAAATTATAGTATAATTCTCATGGGTGTTGCTGTTTCATTTATTATTATTACAATCCATAATATTGAAGAGTTCATATTCAACCTTAGTTGCATTTCATACTTCCAAGTTTTTCATGCCCCAACTTAATGGGGTCACTTTTATATACCTTTAATAATAAATAATGAGCTTTTTTAATACAAGCCTGTACATGAGCATGAGGCTTTCGTGACTTCATGTATATCAACAGTTAGTAATTACAATATAAAATAAATTTAGAACATTTGGAAATATAATTATTTTAGCAGTAACTACTTTCAAACATCCATATATGTTATCTTCCAACTACTTTTGTGCTTTTGGGATATATGATAATAAGTCTTATAGAACACACTGCATATGCTTAATTATCCATGCTTAAATAACGCAAACACTTGTGTGTATGTTAATACACATGCATATATGCATGCACTCACACATGTGAATGTATGTGTGTGTTAGTGTGTGTGTGTGTGTTTATATATGTAAATGTAAATATATATGTTTATATAAATGCATACATGCACAGACGCACACACACATATACACACAAAGAGATAGACATAAACTCAGTAGAACAAAGAATACAAATAGAACTCAATACATGGGTATGTATATACACACACACACATTCATACATATGTGCGTGTGTGTGTGTAAAAAGGATGAATTAGATTCGTCATTTAATTCGGAGGTTTCCAAAAATAAAAGATTTTTCATATTTTGCTGGTAGCTTACTGGCATAAGTTTGTAAATATGGGAATAATACTTGTATATGAAGTGTTGTAAATTTATGGAAAGGAATCCTATAACTCAACAACTTTGTTAAAAATGGAGAAGAGAAGAGAAGATGTTAAAATATATAAGAGAATTTTAAATTCTCTCATCTATTTTAAAATTCTCGTGAATTCACAACACACCATATACAAGTATATATCATCATCATTTTATGTCCGCTTTCCATGCAAGCATGGGTTGGATGGTTTGACTGAGGACTAGCGAACCAGATGGCTGCACCAGACTCCAATCTGATCTGGCAGAGTTTCTACAGCTGGATTCCCTCCTTAATGCTAACCACTCTGAGGGTGTACTGGGTGCTTTTACATGCCACCGGCATGAGGGCCAGTCAGGCAATGTAATACTTTTTATCGGCCATGCTCAAATGGTGTTTTTTTACATACCACCTGCACAGGAGCCAGTCCAGCAGCACTGGCAACAACCTTGTTCGAATGTTTTTTCACATGCCACCAGCATTTTTATGTGCCACCGGCATGGAAGCCAGTCAGCTGCTCTGGTAATGATCACACTCAGATGGTGCTCTTAGCACTCCACTGGCACAGGTACCAGTCATCGAATTTGATTCAATTTCACTTGCCTCAAAAGGTCTTAGTGTCCAATAAAGGAAAGGTACACATAAGTGGGCTGGTTACACCCCTGGCATAGGCCACAGGTTATGGTCTCCCATGGCTTGTCAGGTCTTCTCACACACTGCATATTTCCAAAGAGTTTGATCACTGGTTATGTCCAGGTATCAATACATTATGGCCGTTTCGAGCAGCTCTCTTTAATCAATCAATGGAAACATTACATCAATTTAAAAGAAACCGCTCTCCTCAGATGTAGAATACCATATAGATTTCCAATATAAAGGATAAAAAGGCGGCGAGCTGGCAGAAACGTTAGCATGCCGGGCGAAATGCTCAGCGGTATTTCGTCTGTTGTTATGTTCTGAGTTCAAATTCCGCCGAGTTCGACTTTGCCTTTCATCCTTTCGAGGTCGATAAATTAAGTACCAGTTACGCACTGGGGTCGATGTAATCGACTTAATAACTATGTCTGTCCTTGTTTGTCCCCTCTGTGTTTAGCCCCTTGTGGGTAATAAAGAAATAGGTATTTCGTCTGTCGTTACGTTCTGAGTTCAAATTCCGCCAAGGTCGACTTTGCCTTTCATCCTTTCAAGGTCGATAAATAAAGTACCAGTTTCGCACTGGGGTCGATGTAATCAACTTAATCCCTTTGTCTGTCCTTGTTTGTCCCCTCTATGTTTAGCCCCTTGTGGGTAGTAAAGAAATAAATATAAAGGATAAACAATGTTTAACAAATTTATATCAATACTAGAAACCAAACTAATTACATTGTTTCATTATGTTATATTTGTGGTAGAATATATTATAATTATAATTTAGAGAGTAGCAGAGGAAAATAGTGGGGAGGGGGTCAAGATATAGGAGTGGTGAGATAGTTTTTTATATTTAGAAGGCATATATATATATATATATATCCAACCCATGCTAGCATGGAAAGCGGACGTTAAATGATGATGATGATGATGATGATACATACACGACTGGCATCTTTTAGCTTCTGTTTACCAAATCCACTCACAAGGCTTTTGTCAACCCGAGGCTGTAGTAGAATATACTTGCTCAAGGTGCCACGCAGTGAGACTGAACCCAGAACCATGTGGTTAAGAAGCAAGCTTCTTACCCAACAGCCACTGGGCTGCAGATTTTTTTATTTTTAACAGGTAGAAGTTACAAAGCATTTCAAGTGCTGAGATTTTCATATATGCCACTTATAAGTACCTTTGAGTCACTCTGCAACTTCTGCCAGTGAACACTAGTACATGATCAGAGAGAGAGAAAGGGAATGTATGCACATACAAGGGTCAGCTGAAAAGTTCATAAGCAAACCAAGATACTCTCATGGACTGTGACTAAATGAGATTTATATTGTTTTCAGCAATTATTGCAGTCCACACATTTCTTCCATTTGTGTTGCAGTGCTTTAATCCCATTGTTGAAGAAGCTTTCATCCTGTGAGTAAAAAACCTCATCAACAGTAGATATGATATCACCATCACTGCAATACTGGTTCACAGTCAAGTGTTATTTATGTTGAAGAAGTAAGATAAAGTCAAATCAGGAGAAGAGGGAGTATGATCAACCAGTTCAAAGCCACAGTCATGCACAGCAGCCACTAAAACTAAGGACTTATATGCTGGAGTATTGTCCGGCTGAATTATAGCCCTTTTCATCAGTTTTCCTGGGCGGTTAGTCTTGATAGCCTTTCATAACTGCCTCAGCAAATTGGCATGGTACTCTCCATCGATGGTGTGGCCCTTTTAAAATAGTCAATAAATGCAATGCCTTTTGCATCTCAAAACATTGAAGCAATCATCTTTCCTGCAGATGAAATAATTATAGCCTTCTTTGGAGCTGGTGAGGAAGGATGTTTCCCCTGCATGGACTGTCTCTTTGTCTCTCGCTCAAAGTGATGAAACCAACACTCATCCTGGTTTAGGAAACGTTCAAGGTAATCAGCTTGATCTGCTTCAAATGATGTCAGATTTTCCGGTGAGGTAATCAGCCTGGTACACTTACGATCATGTGTCAGAAGACATGATACTCAGTGAGCAGAAACCTGTGTCATAACATGTTCATCCTGCAGAATATTCTGAACTTTCATGCAGAAAATGCTAATAGCATTGGTAATTTGACTTACAGTCAACTGTCTGTTATCTATGACCATGTGGTGAATATGATCGATGCCACCTCCATGGTGACAATTGCATGGATGTCCAGACCTTGGGTCATTTTCAAAACTGTCCTGCCCCCTCCTAAATTCAGCAGCCTACTCTACATTGGTTATGAAGATGAAGTATCATCACTCTATGTAACAACCATGTCAGTATGAATGTCATTGGGGAATAAACCTTTTTTCTGAAGGTACATGATAACACAACACAATGTCAAATTTTATCTATATGCCTACTTTGAACAGTAAGGCATCAGTTTACCTGGAAAGAAACAATGCAGTTATAAATAAGAAGTGTGAAAACTAATGCATGCAAGATTTTACATCTCTAGCAACACTCCTTCATTGTCAGTGTATGAAATTTTCAGCTCACCCTCTTAGCACTATATGTGCATATATATATACAAATATATATATATATATATATATATATATATATATATATATATATATATAATATATATATATATATATATATATCATCATCATCATCATTGTTTAACGTCCGCTTTCCATGCTATACACACACACGTACATGTATATATATATATATATATGGTATCGCAAATTTTCAAATAGCTTTATTTATGAATATATTGCATTTTAGAAAGATTTCCTTCTCAACAGTGATTTCCGATTGTTATTTAATACAACTTTGTAGACATCAAACTTCAGATCAACCAATCAGACAATACCATATAAAATTCACTAAGTCTTCCTTTGTCAGATCAATATCGATTATTTTTGCCCATAGCTGAGGAGTTTGTGTGATGTGTAGAAAAGAAAAACATTAAGTTAATTCTTAATGTCTGTTTATATGTTAGCATCATGACTGTCAAGAATGTTATATATTGGAGATGTGACAAGCACTCGACATGTAAAGTTGAATGTTTACTAACAGAAATGAAATTCAAAACCAGGCTACTAATCACAGTCATGTGCCACTAAAGTGGAAACGGTTGTATCTGCAATGCTAGAAAGTACTGCTGACTTGCCTGAAAAGACATCAACTATTGTCCAAAATATGATACAAAACTCGTTGCTGTGTGGCAAGAAATTTACTTCCCAACTACATGGTTCTGGACTCAGATCCACTGTGTGACACCTTAGGTGTCTCCTACTATAGCCTCAGGCCAACCAAAGTCTTGCGAGTGGATTTAATAGTGGGAAACTGAAAGAAGCCCATCATATGTATGTGTATATATATGTATACATATATATATTTATATATAACGACCGAAACACCCCCCCCGTCCAATGGATGGTGCTGAGTTGTCAAACATTTAAACCAAATTTTCTCAAAACAACTTGTCTGACCGTCCCATAGGCCTCCTCTTTGAGAAACACTGATTTAACCTAAATTTGAGACACCAGCAAAAGAAGAAATAAAGATAAACTTTTTTCTATTCCAAAGAAAAACAATTTTATTCACACAAATATGCAACCGAAGAGTTTCAAGTACCAGTAATGATAAGGCTGTTGACTGGGAGAACACAAGCATGGTTTAAACAGTAAGCTTGGCAGGAAAGAAACGTGCCTTTAAGCAGTAAACAAAAACAACACAAAATGGAAGGTGCAGTTATGTTCAGGTTGATGGAAGAAAAGCAGGACAAAAACGGCTTTATCGATCGCATTCTCACCTGGAATCGATTTTTGTAATTTTTTCAATACTTATACACGCCCTGATACCGTCGGTATCTACAAATCGAATTTGAGCACAATCGAATGGAGGATGCCCGAGATCCGAGAAAACACACAAACAGACAGACAGAACAGATTTTTAATAAGAGATAATAATATAAATAATATATACATATACATATATATATATATATATATATATATAATATATATATATATTATATATATATATATATATATGCATATATACATGCACATATGTATATACCTACATATATTTGTATATATACATGCATATATGGGTACAGGACGTCAAAAAAACGTGGACAACTGAAAAACGTAAACATAAAAATACAAAAGCATGGAAAATGAACTTTTTTCTGAACAACGAAAGAAACAAATAGAGAAACGATTCAGACAACATAAAGAACATTCCCCTTCATCAGTTGCTCCCTGTTTTATCTACTCCATATTTCAAACGTTGGGACAAGACTTGACTTCATTAAAACAGTCATTCCCACAAGCAAATTAAATAAAATTTGTGATTTTCAGTGGTTAAAGTGGTAACAGAAACAGGACAGTGAGAACAAAACAGTAAAACAAACATTAAGGGCTGTTAAGCCATAATGAGGTAAGGTGGTGATACACACGCTCATTCATATATATATATATATATGTGTTTTATCATTAATTAATACATCCTAGGGTCGCAAAAGAAATTAAGAAAATTTCTTTGCTACCAGTGGTCTAGTGAGAAGAAAAAACTAGTCAATAGACTATATATTATTCATATAAAAATACAGTGTACATTTAACCACTTAAGAGATGGCCATAACAGAACATCTGACTTGCTAGAAAGAGTAGTTAAACCACACACCACTATTAGGGGTAATTTCGAAAGGGAATGAAAAATAAAATATAGGGTAAATGTTTATATTTTTCATTCCCTTTCGAAATTACCCCTATTAGTGGTTTGTGGTTTAGCTACTCTTTCTAGCGAGTCAGATGTCCTGTTATGGCCATCTCTTATGTGTTTAAATGTACACAGTATTTTTATATACATAAATGTGTGTGTGCTTGTGTTTGTCCCCCATCACCACTAGACAAGTAATTTTGACACGTTTACATCCCTATGACTGAGCAGTTCAACAAAAGAAACCCATAGATCAAGTACTAGGGTTAAAAAAAAGTAGGTACTGTGATTGCTTCCTTCAGCTAAAAATTCTTTAAGGTGGTGCCCCAGCATGGCCATAGTCTTATGACTGACACAAGTAACTGATATATAATAAAAGATATTAGCTACTAGTAGTCTCCAAAAAGTGGAGGCACATGGCCCAGTGGTTAGAGCAGCGGACTCGTGGTTAAGGGATTGCGGGTTCGAGTCTCAGATCAGGTGATGTGTGTGTTTATGAGCAAAACACCTAAGCACCATGTGGCTCTGGCAGAAGGTAATGGCAAACTTCTGCTGAATCTTTTGCCACAACTTTCTCTCACTCTTTCCTCCTGCATCTAGTAGCTCACCTGTGATGGACCAACATCCTGTCAAGGTAGGGAACCTATATGCCAATGAAACCAAGAAACCGGCCCTTAAGAGCCAGACATGGCTTGGGAAAGAACAAAGTCTCCAAAAAACAAAAAAAACAAATACATAGGAACACCCCTGATGTGAATGATTCAGCAAAAGTGCAAAGATTCTGAAGAAGATAGTCTTGCAGAGACCTATATGTAACAATTAAGAGAAATTAGTTTGTACGCAAACAGAATGATACACTTTGGTCTGAGCCAAAAGCCAGAAAGTGCTGGACAAATTGCTTAGACTCTCTGAGCTCAAATTCCAGCAAGGTCAACTTTGTCTTTCATCCTTATGGTGTTGATAAAATAAGTAACTTTTGAGCCCCAAGGTTGATGTAATCAACTAGATCCATCCCTTAAAATTTGGGGTTTTGTGCCTATAGAAGAATGGATTGAAAGTGAATGATGACAACACCTTTTATATTTCTACATTCCAAAGAAATCTAGGCTTGCCTGCTCAAAATGGTAATCGGTTTAGTGATAAAATATTTGATGTTTCTTTAACTGATAGTAATCATTTATATAGCATCTCTGCTCTGGTAAATGGTTCTTGTGCTGTTTTTTTGCATTATGCTGCTGCACGTGAAAAGTTTAATGCAACAGCAAGCTATCAAAAAAACAAAGAGATGCAATTTCAAAAGAGAAAGACAATCACTACTTTTAATACATTTTCAAGTCAACCACTTCCCAATAACAGCTATTTTAGGTTTTTGCTTGTCTTTTGTTTTTTCCCATTTTTGGGTAGATGTTTTTGTAAACTTCAGATGTTCTTGCAGCAGAATTAGTACAAAGAAAATCTGAAAAATGCCTTTCTGATAAAAAAAATCCTTTTATGTGATAGCATTTGTGCATGTAGTTGATATTGTATCAATATTTGAAGACCTTGGGAATTTGAGTGAAAAGCTTAAGGTTTTTATACTCCATTTCAAAATTGTGTAAGCTAGCTGTGTGCAATGTGGAAGACGTCAAAAATGCTGATTTCTAAGTCAATATTTGAATGTGCATGAATGAGTACAAAATAATTTGACACCTACCTATAACAATAAGATTGAAGGTTTAGCAATGTGTTTCGCAAACATGTCACCGTTACTCATCTTACATTATGTAGATTCATAGAAATGTTAAACACAAGCAAGATGTAAATGTGGCACTTATTACTCAGCTATCAATATTTTTGGTCCAACAAGAAAAGACATTACAACGCAGTGAACAATGACAAAAAGAACGCAGTGAACAATGACAAAAAGCATTTCTAATAGATTACCATGCTATTAATAATCAAATAATTATTTATCAGCTACCTGTAGCACTTAATTATATGTATGAAACTGGAGCAGTCATGAATTTATGAAGAACTTATTCCTGTTTTTGTTTAATTAAATTATGGATAGAATTTCTACTTATATTTTATGCTCAAAATAATTCCAAAAATTACTTCATAAAATCATTCCTGATAAAGTATTCATACAGATATTAGTATTATTAATAAAGCATTGAGCTGGAAGAATCATTAGAACAATGGTCAAAATATTTAGCGGCATTTCTTTCAGTTTTCAATGTTCTGAGTTCAAATTCCTCCTATGTCAACTGTGCCTTTAATCCTTCCAGTGGTTGATAAAATGAAATACCAGTTAAATATCTAGGATTGATGTAATCAATTATACTCTTTCACTAAAACTGCTGGTTTTGAGTCAAAATTTGAATCCATTAATGTGTAGCAAACTGGCAGAATCATTAGCACAGCAGACAAAATGGTTAGCAGCATTTCAGCAAATTCTCTCAATGAGCCAGTGGACTGAACAAACAATGTGGCCTTCTTGGAAGCATTCTTGCACTCACTACTAGCGCCACCGTCACCTCCATGTTGTTTCGTTTTGGACCAACCAACCGTCTGTACTGGAAGAAGATTTAATTTAGCCAAGCGTCGCATGCTCAACTACCAGACACTTACAGACTATAAAAGTGGTGACCGTTGGCTAACATATATGTATACACAGATGCATGCACGCACAGACACACACACACACATATATATATATATAATTGGGTACACTTAATAAATTGATTATCTACAAATGCATTAGTTATTCATTCCTGGAAAGTTTGCAAAGAGTAAATATTATTGTTTCAACGAACAATATATAATTTATGACGTGCGTGTGAGTAAATTCAATTCACTGATAGTTATGTTGTAATTAAACAACAAATACATGTTTACATGAAACAATGAATACATGTTTACATTTTAATAAATCTTTGTTGTAGATTACGAAGAATGTGTGAAATGAATAAAAGTGTAAATCCATAGTTTAGAGTGTTTCATATAAGAATTGGCTTTCATTAAAATATTGGCTTCACCAATGCTTAATTTATATATATGGTCATGTATTAGACATGCAAGCACACATATGTATGTATATATGTACGTGTATGTGCCTGTATGTATCTTTGTGTATGACGTGTATTAATACTAGTGTGTTTATATGTATATATCTACATAGATATTCATAGGTATAGGAATTTGACAATCATATTCCGTTAAAAGTTTTTGGAAAGAACTGCATGAAAAGCTATTGAATGAAATAACTGAAGGCCTTTTTGATAAGAATGTATTTTAATTTTATATCATACAATTTTCTATTAGCTGTTGTTAAAGGAAAATGCAGTTTTTGAGAGAAACCTTACTATTAAATCAATTGATAAAATTGTATGTATTAAATGTAATACTTTATAGATATATTCTCTGCATTTTCAAACAAGGCAATAACACACACACACACACACACACACAACACACACACACACACACACACACACACACACACAGTATATGTGTATTTGTGCATGTGTGTGTTTGTTTATATGAGCATTATATTCCCAGAGTAATATTTTTCAGTTAAAGCTTCAGTATACATTTCACTTCATTGAATTGGAAAGAAATGCAACGAATGTTAAAGGTGGAAGCACTGCAGATGGTGTAAATCTTTGATGTCCAAGTCAGCTGTCATCTATTGTGCATCAGGGGATGTCCTTGATAAAAATTCCTAAGAAACTATTTGGGAAGATGTGAACAGGTGAATTTAGCTCACCTTTTGCACACTTTATTTTATTAAATATTATGGTAAGATTATAAAAGATTTGTATGTTTTCCGTGAGGCAAAGTTCGCAGTACTTTGATGTGTTACTAAATACCTGTTTATTATCTAACACTGCCCATATGACACTAGTAATCTCTCATTTGTATCTATTTGCCCATAATTTTAAACATGCTGTGATGTTTTCAGGTGGAGATGCTAGAATTAGCTTTTGTGCTGATATATTGTAGGCAAAGACATTAGCACAATATACAATGTTTTTCTCTGGGTATTTGGCCTTTAGAGGGCAAAACTCTATAATTCTGAAATTGCTTGCTGGCTTGTATACATATATACACATACATGGATGCAAACACTCATCTGTATGTTTATATGTATATATGCATGAATGCTAGTAAATATGTAAGTACACACCAACACATATACAGAATGAGGACATTCTTTTGCAGTTCTGATACTTAGACAGGATACCAGGATATCATTGTTAAATATCTCAATCATTTCAATGTTTGCTTTAAGAATATCTTAAGCATAACTCAATAAGACAGAATTTCTAATACAGAACTTATCAGATGTGCCAATGTTTCCAGGTTGGTTGTTATGCAATGCTGTTGGGCTAGATATACCAAAATGCCTGACTCTAAACTATGCACAAGTATGGTTTAGAGTTTCTTACTTTTCTAAGAAGCATTCCGCATGGTACATGGCTCATCTTCAGGTGGGCTACACAACTGAAAATTTCTGGGTAATTTATTTTTCTTAGGCATGCCATTCAGAAAACCATTTGGGCCACAATTTACTCATGACTACTCTCAATGGTAGGGACATTAACTTGTATCTGGAAAGTTAATCTGTTGGGAGTGATTCAGCCTTTTCATCCTGTTGGGTATAAAGGATGCCAGTGTCTAGGGTGGCTGTTCAGGCCAATGGCAGTAGAGAAGGGGGTGAAGAAATGTGAGCCACTCTTTGTGTCTTCAGTATCTGACTTCTTCCTCTTGACACCTATTATTTTCCATCTGTTTCATTCCTTTGACTTTGACATGCAACCACCATTAAATACAATTTTCTGTTTTGAACTTTTAAATAGAGGGGACAGTGTTGTGTACCTTGTAAAAGATTCAAAGATGCACGAAAAATTCACGATGCACTTGAAAGACTGCAAGATCAATCCATTGTCATGGGAAGGAGTTGACTTAGTTTAGAGCTATATGGAAGAAATTTAGTACTCAGAGCTATAAGATATGTGAATCTTCATTTATCTTTTAGGAGGCCAAAATAGAAATTTTGCAGACCATACCCCTTAAGAATCCTGATTTATGCGAATGTGAGCATTGTCTGCAGCACTTCTCTGATGAAGAGGCCTTTTTGACAACAGCAGAACTTATTAATGAGCTATAATCTGTATTGTTTTTTTAAGTATTTCAGATACTGGACTATCATTAAACTTGATGAACAAACAAGCATATGCATGAACACACACACATTACTAGGTACAGTCACACAAGTGGTTGAGTAACTGTACCCAATAATGTGTGTGGCGGGGTCTACAATTCTGGAAATGGTTCAAACCAAATAGAATATAGAGAATAAATATTAATGTTTAAATAAATACGTGTGTATAGCAATGTTAATGCCTATGTGTCTTCGTGTATAAATTCTGGTTATTGAAAATTATGTTATAGCTAAACAAATACAAGCTTACATTAAATAATGGATACATGTTTACTTTTCATCAAATCATTGTTGTAGATTATGAAGAATATGTGAAAGGAATGAAAATGTAAACCCATATTTTATCATGTTTCATATACTTGGCTTCACCAATGCTTTGTTTAAATATATAACCACATATACAGACGCAACACACACAGAGCGGTATATTTGTGTGTGTGTATACATGCGCACACACACACACACACACACACATATATATATATGTACATATATGTATGTGTGTGTGTGTGCATTTATATATAATGGGAAAATCATACAAAATGTATAAATAGAAGTGTTGTACTCAATAAAGTCTAATACACATTCCATCTCCTATTCTATTAATACTATATTACATATACATATATATGAATATATATATATATATATATATATATATATATGAATATATATATATATTATATATATATTATATATGAATATATATATATGAATATATATATATGAATATATATATATGAATATATATATATATATGAATATATATATATATATCTATATATATATATATATATAGATATATATATATGAATATATATATATATATACACACACACATACACAGACACATACAAGTGCATACATATACATATATATACGCCTATGTATGCACACACATAAATGCATATATTACATATATATATATGTATATATTATATATATGTATATATATTATATATATATATATGTATATATATGTATATACATATATATATATATGTATATATATGTATGTGTATATATATATGTATATATATATATATGTATGTATATATATATATGTATATATATATATATATGTATGTATATATATATATGTAGTATATATATATATGTATGTATATATATATATATATAATATATATATATATATGTATGTAGTATGTATATGTATGTATATATAATATATATTATATATATATGTATGTATGTATGTATATGTATGTATATATATATATATATATATATATATGTATGTATGTATGTATATGTATGTATATATATATTATATATAATATATATATATGTATGTATGTATATGTATGTATATATATATATATATATATATATATGTATGTATCTGTATATGTATGTATAATATATATATATATATATATATTATATATATATATATGTATATATATTCACATGCACACAGATACATGTATATATGTATATGTGTGTGCATTTAAATTCATGAACCATGTTCCGTTATGAGTATTTAAAAGGACTGTGCGAATAGCTATTCAGTGAAATAACCGAAAGCCCTGTTGATAAGGATATATTATAATCTTATATCATGCAATGTTCTGTTAACTCCTGTCAACAGAAATTGTTATTATTGAGAAGAAACCTTACTGTTAAGTCAATTGATAAAACTGTGCATTAAATTTATTACTTTGCATATATTTTCTTTATATTCTCTGTATGCTAAACAATACAGTATGATCAAGATAATACAATATTCATTCATATTAAGTTTGTTTTTGACTTGTAAACATTGACACTGATGAAACCACTACTCACTTGTAGCAGTTTATTCTTCATGTAATCTTTGTTTAATGCAGGGGTGAAATTCTGTAACAGTATCTTTTGTTTGTTTCAGTCATTGAACTGCAGCCATGGTGAGGTCACCATCTTGAAATGTTTACCTTATTTTTTTAGTTTTTTGAAAAATGGTATTTTTTTTATTGCAGCCTCTTTGCCAAACTGCTGCTTTACAGGGATGCTAACACACCAGCACCAATTGTCAAGTAACAGTGGAAGACAAACACAGTACAAATACTAAAACACACACACACACACATGCATGCATAAATATGAAAGGGTGCTGAAAAGTTCCTACTTTTAAGGGTATCACAAACGGCCTGATCAGAGGCCCAATCTTCTCGGTTCCTTTACAGGACTTAGAAAAATTGAAGGACTGCTGCATTAAGTGTGTGAATCGGAGAAGGAAATATCTATATATATAAAACTGAGAATGTGTCTGTCTGTCTGTGTGAATCCCTAAAACTTGAGAACTACTCAACCAATTTCATTCAAATTTTACACATGCTTTACTTAGGGTCCATATAGTGTCATGGGCAAAAGAATTTTTTAACTTCTTACCTAGGGCGAGCCCACAGCAATATCATATCTTATCCATTATCTCATTATTACGTGTTGATTGATTGATTGATTGATTGATTGATTCTAGTTTCAGCTTATGAGCTGTGGCATGCTGGGGCACCGCCATTTGGTGTTGCTACTTGGTTTCACTTCATGGAGGCTTTCTAGCAACTGCTATTGGTGCATGAGAGAGTTCGATGCAGCTGCCCTCATCTGCCCCTCCTGCCGTGAAGTTGTTCATCTGGGACACCTGACAGGAAGAGATCCAGCTTCATTTTAAAGACATCTGTATCCAACCCATGCAGGTCTCTCAGGTTCTTCGGGAGGATATTGAAGAGCTGTGGGCCTCGGAAGCCCAGGCTATCACAGAATCTTGTCCTACATCTTGATGGCAGGTTGGAGTCCTAGGCACCATGCAGTGGCGCCCAGTTCTGGCATTTGCGTAACTCTCGATGCCAAAGTTCAGGACACTTCCCTCCAGGATCTTCCAGATGTATATTATGGCATATCTTTCCCGCCTACGCTCCAGGGAATATAATTTTAATCTCTTGAGTCTTTCCCAGTAGCTTACATTCTGCCAGAGGCTATCTTCTTTGTGTAGCTTCGTTGGGTCGCCTCAAGTTCTGTGATCAACTTGACACTGGATGGTGACCATAGCTGAGAGCAATAGTCAAAGTGGCTTAGGACAAGTGTCTTCCAGAGGACCATCATGGGTTTTGTTCTCTTGTTCTAAAGGTTCTAAGAATCCATCCAGCCAGCCGTCTACATTTCAGTGTCAGTTTAGCAACATGTACATGAAAGGTCGCGTCATCACTCATGTGAATACCCAGGTCACGCACTGATTGTGCCTCTGGGATTGCAATCCCTCCGGGTCCAGTGTATTCATTGGGTATTGCATTCAGTTTTGCATGCTGATAGTATAAAGCTTGAAACTTTCCAGCATTGAACTGCATGCTATTCTTTTCAGCCCACTTGTATATTTCGTCCAGCTCACATTGCAGGTGTTTAGTGTCCTCAGGGTTCTGTATTGCCTGTGAAACTTTTGTATCATCTGCATAACTTGTGATCGTGGCTCTCTGCGTGGCTGAGGGCATGTCTGAGAGGGCCATTATGAACAGTAGTGGTCCAGAACAGTGCCCTGCGGAACACCGCTCACTATTTGTGTGTTAATGGAGGTGGCCCATTGACTACTACCACCTGACTTCTATCCTTCAGAAAGTCATGAAGCCATTCTCCCAGTTTTCCAACTATGTGAGATCACGCAGTTTGTGACATATCATTCCATGATCGACTTTATCAAAGGCCTTTGCAAAGTCGAGATATATCACTTCCACATTTGAGTGGTTGAGCAGCCGTTTCAGCACCCAGTCATAGTGTTGTAGGAGCTGAGTTAAACAGCTTCTCCCTGGTCGGAAACCATGTTGGGTGTCGGGCAGCAAGTCATTCTCTTCAAGGAAGGTGATCAGCTTCCTTCTGACTATTCGTTCCATGACCTTGCTGATGTGTGAGGTGAGAGAGATAGGTCTATAGTTCTTGGCTTCCGCTCTGCTACCTCCTTTATGAATGGGGCATATTTTACCTTCCTTCAGTTTTCCTGGAAGTTTGCCAGCTGCAAGGAAGCTCTGAAAGAGGAACTGCAGTGGTCTTGCTAGGACTCTCTTACATGCTTTTAGGAGGATTGCCGGGAATCCATCGGGGCCAGTAGCTGAGTCTGTTTTCATTTCATCTATAGCCTTGGTTACATCTTCTTCCTTTATATCGATGTAATCTATCGTCGCCGCCTCTGATTTTATATCTGCAGTGTTAAAAAAGTCAGTTGGAGTGAAAACACTCTTGAATTGCTCATTCAGTATTTCACTTACCCTCATTGGTTTTCCTGTAAGTGTGCCATCCTTTTCGAGGAGTGGCCCTATTCTACAGTGCACTGTAGCTGTTTCTTTGGCATACCTGTAGAAAGCTCTGGGGTTAGATTTTATGTTTTCTATAGCCCAGGCTTCTCTGTCTGCTCTTTCTTTTTCATGGGAGAGTTGCAGACATTTTTCGATTTCCAACAGTTTTATTTTTAGGCGGGACTTTTCACTGCTTTCAATCTGTTTGTTTAGGCGATTTGAAAATTCGTACGCCGTCTCATTAAAATTTTCCTCTCTCTGGGGATTTTGTTCTTGTGTACAGTGGCCTTTCTCTCTGGGACACATTTGTAGCATATGGCTTGCATTACAGACATGAATTGTTGAAGTTTCACGTCGATGTCTGGCGAGGAGAGACATTTAGGCCAGTTTTGTTTGAGGATCTCTTTCTCAATTTGTTTCCAGTTTGCCTTATGGTAGTTCAAGCTGGAAAGATTTTGAGGGTTTTTTGTAGGCTGCATGTCCGTGCTCTCTTTTGGCCCGTACATGGTCAGCTCTATCATGTTGTGATCCGAGAGTAGTGTCGGTGTCACTTTCACATTATGGATGAGATCCATGTCATTTGTGAAGCAGAGATCCAGTGTGTTCCTGCCCTGGTTGGTTGGAGTATTACCTGCTCCATGTACAGGGTGTTGATGAGGTTCAGGAGGGACCTCGCCTGTCTCGTTCACATCTTGTCATTCCTGGGAGAGAAAGGCCCTCGGGCCATCTGACATTGGGCAGATTGAAGTCTCCCATAAGAAGCACACCTATGTGTTGTTCTAATGTGGTTAGAATTTCTTATTTTTATAAGGCAGTCTTCAAACTTGCCCACATGGCTTGGGGCATCTGAGGGCGATATGTAGCACACACAACTACATCAAGTTGCCTGATATGTACAATTAGTGTGTCACACACCGAGTTTGAGTATGACAAGAGGACCTGGGGTGTGAGGTCCTCACGGATGTACATAGCAACACCTCCATGACTCCTTTCTTCCTGTCGGTCCGTAGTACAGCATACTGTGGTATGTGTAACTCCGCATCTGCTATGTCCGGTTTCAGGTGCGTTTCTGTAAGTGCTATGCATAGGCTTGATTGCATGCAACAAAGTCTCTCAGGAACGGGATCTTTGTCCTGTTACTGAGTGTTTGCAGTCCTCTGATGTTCAGTAGGAGTATCGAGGTGAGGTGTACGTGTTAAAAGTGAAACTAAAACATCTCTGTTGTAATGTCAGATGCTTTCACTTTAATAATGAAACTATTAAAGTCAAACTATTATATAAAGGGAAGAAACATTAACAATGGACTTCCATTTTGCTAGAAGATCTGCTATGGTCTTATATGCTACACCACTGGTTTTCAATTCATATTAATCAAATTAATATTCAATTTTTCACCCTTATTATTTTAAATTTAAATTTACATGTGCGTGTATATATATATAGATGTATATATATATATATATATATATATGATGTATATATATATTATATGTATATATATATTTACATGTATATATATGAATGTATATATATATGTATATATATATACATGTATATATATAGATGTATATGTATACATGTATATGTATAGCTGTATATGTATACATGTATATGTATAGCTGTATATGTATACATGTATATGTATAGATGTATTTCTATAGATATACATGTATATGTATACATGTATATGAAGATGTATATATATATATATATATATATAGATATACATGTAATATGTACACATATATATACACATATATACATGCATACATATATACAAACATACACACATACACACACACATACATACATAGGTGCAGGTGTGACTGTGTGGTAACAAACTTGGTTCCAAAACACATGGTCCTCAGTTCTGTCCCACTGTGTGGTAACTTGGCATGTGTCCTCTGCTATAGCCTCAGACCAACCAAAGCCTTGTCAGTGGATTTCGTAGACAGAAACTGAAATAAATAAATTGTATATATATATATGTATGTATATAAGTAAGTGTATGTGTGTGTCTTTGTCTCTGTGTTTCACCCTCATTACTGCTTCACGACTGCTGTTCATTTATTTACATCCCCATAACTTACTGGTTTCACAAAAACAAACTAATAGAATAAGTACCAGGCTTGTCGACATAAAAAAAAGCACTAGGCTGTGTCTCATATTTTTGTTTGCCCACTCAGGTGTATCTATCAATTCATCTTTGTATGTGTGTGTGTGTGTGTGTGTGTATATCTATATTTATATCTATTTATCTATCTATATATCTATCTATCTATATATATATATATATATATATATATATATAAAATACCCTAATGGCCTTAACTCCCAAATTTTAGTCATTTCTTTTACGATCCAAAACTAGGTCAAAAGTACTGAATGGATCTTTATGAAATTTGGAAATTTCCCCCATGACAATTCATATATTTTTGTTGTTGAAGAAATTTTAACCATAGATATTAGACACAAATGAAGTGATATTTATAAAACTTCATCTTCTTATAAGTTAAAAAAAAAACCTCCCAGGGGACTTAACACCCACAATTTTGTCATTTTATCTAAGCAAGAATGAATACACTTGTGCTCTTGGAAGCTGTAGGGTTACCCGAGCATAAAAGATGAGCATTATTTGTAAAATCAATGGTACAACAGTGTAACAGTTTGCTTTGACATACACATACATTGTGATTTCTGCAATGCGGTGCATAAATTGTCAAGTAAATGAGAGGCATCTTTGCCTCCACCGATTCAGTTGCAAAGTGTTGAGTAAAGTTATTTGATTGCAGACCTCCTTTCAGTCTTTTTATTATCACTGGGTCACACATAGTCCCCAGATGGTAACATTGATTTCAAGGCCTTCCCAGATGAGTGACTGGTTATTCAAAGACATTTATAGATTGTAAATTTATTCTGTCCAGTTACGTATCAGTATAGTGATCATTTGCAAACTCCAGAGGCGACACTTTAATTTCTCCTTAGCCCTCACGTCACACAATTGTTAATGTTTATTTCAGTTGGATCACACCCTTCCTATTGCTATAGATTCATAATGCATCTTACGGCTGTGCCTGTCACTTGGATAGTGAGAAATCCTACATTGGGAGTGGTAACGACTAGGGTAGGGTAGCTGACTGCTTATTGTAATCATTCGTCTTTTGATTTTCTGTAGCTTTGCTCTCTTTTACAAACCCAGGGAACATATATTTCCTATTTCAAAGAAATTCAAACAATAGATATAAGACCCAAGTTAAAAAGATTCTCAACAATTCAACTTCTCTGGTTGACATTAAGATGACCACCCCCAACAGGGACCTTAACTCGCACCTTTTAGAGCTTATGACCTTCATTTTTCAGGAGCAAAATCTTTTTAACAGGTTCAATAAGACTGGAATTTTGGAATATGCGCATAAAAATCAGTAGTATGGGATACATGTGTCATGATTACAATTTTTTTAGGCTGTGTAAAGAGGGAAATAACCCTCATCTGCAATTCTGATGAAATTCAAAACATAGATATTCCAGTTCATTACAGAAAATATAACAGAAAAGTCTAATTCGTCAATTGAATGTAACATGGGGAATGCCGGGTATCTCTGCTTGTGTTAAATAAAATCATAATTGATAATCCTGTATTGATAATCCTGTATATTCCTTTACCCAAAGTCAGGAACTTTCCAGCACCATCTTGTATATATAAAATACATATATATATATATATATATATACATTGATATAGAACAATGAGTGCTCAACACTGCATTGGTAGATAATTCTTTATTTATAGGTTAAGGCTACCATTGATTTCATGTTAAGGGAAGTCTCTCAACACTTATCAATCCTATCCTATGGAACATTGGTGTTCATCTCCATTTCAAATTAAAACATGAAACACCATGTAAGATCACACAAACGCACACACACACACATCTATATGTATATATATGTATGAACTTTTTCCAGTTTCTGTCTACCAAATCCACTCAAAAAGCTTTTGTCAGCTTGGAGCTGCACAGATGGACTGAACCCAAGACCACTTCATTGCAAAATAATCTTCTTACCCACAGAACCACACTAACATCTGTTGTCAAGTGATGGTATATATTTCATAATATCAGGGTAATAAAGATTTTAGAAATTTTTACTACCAGTGGCCTTGCGTATAGAAAAAATTAGTCAATAGACTATATATTATTCATATAAAATACAGTGTACATGTAAATACATTAAGAGGTATCCATTATAGGTCTCCCTATGCTAGAAGGAACAGCTAAAGTTCAAACCACTAATTAGGGATAAAATCTCGAAGGGAAGGTAAAATAAAAACATTTACCATCTATTTCCTAGACCATGGTTTCAGACTTTTTTAGCAAATAAAATAATTTGCTAGGCAAAGTCTTCATCAACAGGTATGCAAAGATTAAGCATATAAGTATGAGGCGAATCCAGCATGTGCCTCCTGCTTATATATTCTAATTTGGCTGTGTGGTAAGAACCTTGCTTCATAATTATGTGGTTCTAGTTTCAGTCCCACTGTGTGGCACCTTGGGCAAGTGTCTTGTACTATGGTCTCGGGCTGACCAAAACCTTGTGAGATGGATTTGGTTGATATAAATTGAAAGAAGTCCATCATACATATATATATACATATATACATACATACATACATACATACATATATATATATATATACGTATATATATACATATATATATATATACATATATATATACATATATATACGTATATATATACATATATATATATACGTATATATATACATATATATATATATATACGTATATATATACATATATATATATATACGTATATATATAATATATATATATATATATATATATATATATATATATATAATATACGTATATATATATATAATTATAACAATAAGGGTCTTTGCAACAAGTTGCTTGACCACATACCGAAAATTTTAGAAATAGCAGCCAAAAGACTACTATTTCCTTTTACTACAAAAATATGTCTCCACAGACAACAATATTTGCAACTCATATATGGCAAAAAAGAAGAAAAATAGCGAAATCAAACAGTCCATAGTCAATTATGGACGCACGTTTCTGGATTAGAATCATAAGATTCATTTCTTTCATCAACATAATATTCCGGTAAATAAATCTGTGGTCAAGCAACTTGTTGCAAAGACCCTTATTGTTATAATTATATAAATTTTTACCGAATATGGTCCTTTTCCATACCGAATATACTACTAAGTGAAATTTTTTGATTTTATTAAATTAATTATATTTCACCCTATATCTGTAAAATATATATATATATATATATATATATATATAGCGGATGCTAAATGATGATGATGATGATGATGATGATGATATATATATATATATGCTAACATGGAGGGTGGACATTAAACAATGATGATATGTGCGTGTGTGCCTGTGTGTCTGTGTTTGTCCCCCACCACCACTTGACAACCATAACTTAGCAGTTTGACAAAAAAGGTCAATAGAATAAGTACCAGGCTTAAAGAAATATAAGTATAGGGGTTGAAAGAAATAAAAGATAAAAATAAGTCCCAGTTCTTTTTCGTATTTAAGTGTAATACATACCCATCCTGTCCATGGGGCTTCTTATTCTCATCAATTTAAGGTGACTTATACTAGAGTTATATAGCACTATTGACAGTCAGTAAAATCATGTGACTGATAGCATGTAGTAATTATTTCATCTCTTGGTATTCTGAGTTCAAATCTTGCTGGATTCAACTTTAACTGTCATCCTCCTGGGGTAGATTTTCTTCTTGCCTTTTGTATTTTTATTTTAATGATATAATACGAAAATTCCATAATACATATAATATATCTAAATTATTGAACTCAAAACTTAATATACAAATAGTAGAATGACAGTTGTCTTCCAGAATATTTTTGATAAAAAATATAGAAATAAAAAGCAATGCAAATAAAAATATTTCAAAGGAATAAAAGTAATGTATTCATCAAACTCTTTTATTTATGTGTTGCTGAGGTAGCCATTATACTAGAAATAGCAGCCAAATATCCCTCAAATTACACTCTACCATTTAAAAACGAGAAGGATCTATTGAATAATGAAGTTCAATGCTTGAGAAAATAATAATAATAATATCAAACAGTTGTGACAGTTGGTACTTGGTATTTTCAATTATAATGTCTTCATAACGTTCTAAATAATTATAATAAATCCTTGAATTTTTATTCTTCAATATCTTACTATTGAAATGATTACAAGAAATGATTGCTAGTAATAGCAAATTTAAATTCTAGTCTTCTGTGATACATCACTGTTAATCTTAATAAATTATACTAAATTTTATCTCAAGCATTGTCTTGGAATGTGGAAACATATCTTAGATTCTGAATTCAAGAGAATTATTTACCGTTACAAGTTCTTATCTTGTTCTCCATAAGGAACAGATTAATGTTCACAGTCAGTTCTCACACCATTTTGATACCATTTTGGAACTCAACCATTATTTAAGGATGTGGGAATATAACTTAGATTGTAAAGAATTATTTACTCTTAGAACATTTTATGTTGGTCTCTGCAAGGAACTGACTAATGTTCACAGCCAGTTTTCACATCATTCTAATTTCTTAAAAACTCACAACAAAAACCACTAGATGGTCAAATGTCAGTGCCTTTTGGATCATCAGTTATTTCTCTCATCCTTGTGAAGTCCACCACATTACTTGATTAGCAAGTCTGGATGGAAGATGGAAACCTTAATGCATGGCTGAACCAATTCAATCCAAATGATAGTGTGAATTTATCGATTTGACAGTCTTCATATTTATTGCTACATAACATCTAATATAACTGAGGAAGAAACAAGCTCCAAAGTTAGATCAGTCTAGTTTACTATGTTCATGTTAATAATGTGGATTGGCAGATATAGCTGAGCATTGGACTAAATGGCATATACTTGTTTGTTTTATTTCTCTGCATTATGAATTCAAATCTCATGAGAGCCTGGTTTTGGCTTGCATCTCTCTATAGTCAATATATTAAGAACCAGCAATCTAACAAAGTTGATTCAGTCGATTATACTGTTTCTCTATAAATTTGTAACCATTGAACCAATGTGATAAATCATTATGTTAATGTAAATCACTATTTGTTTCAACGTGAGAAATCCTATCAATGATATTATCAGCTTCACTAGTTTTTCCCTGATATTATAAACATACTTAAATCGGAAGCTACAATTACTCTCTCAAATTATTTGTTCCTCTCATTATACAGTTCCTCTCATTATTCTGAGGTCTCGTCTCTATTTTCCATTTTAAACCCATAATTTCTTATGGGTAGTTGACATTCCTGAACTGTTAGATATGTTCTTAAATAATATATTAATGACTAGTGGCTTGATACTTCTTCTGTAACATGCACCGTCCAAACCGAATCTATGGCTAAGAGAGATACTTTACAGTGGTTCAGTCAAGCCATATGTAAATAAGTATAATATATAAATAAGAACAATTGAACAGTTGAACACAACTGTAAGAAATGGGAATGCTGTGTAATTAATGTTCTATTAGCATGATGTGCCATGTTAAATCCTACATTGAATCGGTCATGCAATAACAACTGCAGATTTCTGGGAAATATATCATCACTGGAATAAAATAGACTTGATATGAATAAACCATGTGTGTACCAAATTAAAGGTAGGCATGATAATCTGAATCTGGCTGGTTAGAACATAAAACAGGTAACATATTTGGACAGGATATAATTTGTTTAAATGAAAGTTAAAATGATCGAAACTATAATCTTTCATCAAAATTTTATACTAATTAGACCCCAGTATAATTTTTTTTTTCTCTCTAGTTTCAGCTCAGAGCTGCAGCCATACTGATGCACCGCCGTTTTGCTACACTGTTATTACTAAGAGCCTACTCTAATATGTGGCACTTGATGAAGAATGGAGTTTGATATAGCTACCCTCATATGCACCTCTTGCCGTGAGGTAGGTTCATCTGGGACTCTCGACAGGAAGAGGTCCAGCTTTGAGTTAAAAATCCCTACATCTAATTAGATCACAGTATAATAATGAGAAAGTTATTTTACTAAATTCTTCATTATCTTCAAAATTAATATAAGTAAAGGCATCATGTGTTGACAGAAATATGGTAACAAACGGGTTAAACAATGCAACCTACTGTATTTTTTTGGTAAAGTAGTAAATAATTCAACTTCAGTGGTGAGAAAACAGCAGCAAGCCATACTTTTCAATGATATAAAATTAAATCATCTCTAGTATATACTAACAGGAGTGGGTGTAAATTTCATTGTTTTCCTTCTCTCTTTTTTTTTTTAAATCATTTTCAGTTTAATGTGATTATGCTTATATAATGAAAACGTATGTGTCTGGATGTTATTATATTAGAATATAAAGGTTTTAGAGTTTTGTTTGAAATTACACAGATAACATTGAAAGTAAAGTATTGTTATTTATTTCATGCTGTGGAATTTTGTGAAGGATTTCTTCTTTTATAATGAGAATACTGAATGGAAACAAAGAGAAATAACTGTTTGTGTAGAATTAGATGTTGCTGATACAAAAACATGAAATTTATGCTTGTTAGACAGGACCATTAAGATAATATTTTCACAAATATTCTAACAATGCATTGAAATAATCTTCAATGTATATTTAAAAAAAGAACTTTTCTTTAAGGCTTATAGTCCATAATGAGGGGAAAACATTAAGGTATTTTAGTATTGCTGTTGAGTACCAGTAACTATAGGTAGATTCTTGGCGAGATAATTTTGCAGCCACAAACGGTTTCAATTCTTGATTGTACTCATTTCCCTTCATTTACATTGTTTGTGTTTTTAGAAAGCCATGAACATCATCAAATCTTATTTTCTTTTTCCTCAAAAACAAAAAAAAAATGTTTTCAAATTGACACTTTCACCTACTTAGAACATTATACAAATAACTAATAACTTCTGTGTTACCATTTTTATCTTGTTCAAATTATTATCACTAAATATCATTTAGGAAACTGACTATTGGGCTAAAAGCTGTTTGCTGTGGTATTTCAACTTCCATATCAATGGTTCTATTGTTTGTTCTCGAGCCATGCCTGGCTCATAAGGGCTGGTTTCCCAGTTTCCTTGGTGTATAGGTTTCCCACCTGGACAGGATGCCGGTCCGTCGCAGGTGAGCTGCTAGACGCAGGAGGAAAGAGTGAGAGAAAGTTGTATCAAAAGAGTCAGCAGAAGTTTGCCATTACCTTCTGCCAGAGTCACATGGAGCTTAGGTGTTTTGCTCATAAACACACACATCGCCCGGTCTGAGATTCGAACCCACAATCCCTCTACCACGAGTCCACTGCTCTAACCACTAGGCCATGTGTCTCCACAATGGTTCTATGAATCCTGCCAATTGGTGAAGACATGCCATTACTGGAGCTTATATTTAGCCATACCCACCTTCCCTTCTAAAAAATAATCCTTTCTACTATAGTCACAAGACCTGAAATTTGGGGGAGGGGGACTAGTCAATTACATCAACTTTAGTGCTCAACTGGTAATTATTTTATCAACCCAGAAAGTATGGAAAGCCAAGTCAACCTCAGCAGAATACCTAAGTCTCTCACGAATCATATCCATTTGTCTTATAAAAAGAAGGATACATTGAATCATCAATTTCTACAAAAAACTCTGACAAAATATAACTCTCTTTACTCTTTTACTTGTTTCAGTCATTTGACTGTGGCCATGCTGGACCACTGTCTTTAGTCGAACCGCTAAGTTATGCGGACGTAAACACACCAGCATCATATATACGGCAGGCTTCTTTCAGTTTCCGTCTACCAAATCCACTCACAAGGCTTTGGTTGGCACGAGGCTATAGTAGAAGACACTTGCCCAAGGTGCCACGCAGTGGGACTGAACCCGGAACCATGTGGAATATATCTGGTTGTACATCTGCTTAATCAGAACTTACCAAGGGACAAACAACAACATCTAATAGTTGTACTTTAAATCAGTAAACTATCAACACAGAGATGAGATGAGCTGAACAAGTGTGCCAGCTTCCCTGTAGTAATTTGACCTGTTAGATATTAATAGCTGTCTTTCATCTTTAAAATAAATTCACTAAAGCATTATTTCTTGTTTTTTTTTTTTGGACTGTTAACCTCATTTTTATAGATGAATAGACATTTTAATATTTACATCTATATGTAAATATTAAAAGACTTTTACATCGTTAAAGTGAAGTTAATAGTGCAAAAAATTCATAATCTTATTAACAATATTTTATGGCAGACATTTAGAAATTTCAGAAAAACATAATGTCTCAAGTGCATTAACATAAGACAACATAATATACTTTTCAGCAGTAGATACCTCTTGTATTTGGTTGGATACCTTTTGTGGAGGACTGTGGCAGATTGGTGTTCTATAAGCAGAATCCAAGTGAGTTGACCAAAGAACTGTGTGTGGATTTGGTGGAGAGAAGCTAAAAGAAACTCATTTTGTGTGTGTGTATGTGTATGTGCATATATATATATATATATAAATATATTTAGATTCAGATAGATATGGTCCTTAAGTTAAATGCACCAGAATTTGGTATGGTATTATTCATATAAATCAAATGGGGTGATTATAATCAAAATAAGCAACAAGGATATCCAAGGTAGTGCAGTACAATCGTTTCATGCTACTTCATTTAATTAAACAATGTAGGTATTACATATAGAATTTTTTAGTTAAATAGACAATGTTCATTTTTATACTTATTCCATATGTATGTATGTATGTATGTATGTATGTATGTTGTGTGTGTGTGTGTATGTATGTATGTATGTATGTATGTATGTATGTATATATGTATGTATGTATGTATGTATGCATGTATGTATATATGTATGTATGCATGCATGTATGTATATATGTATGTATGTATGTATTTATGTATGTATGTATTTATGTATGTATGTATTTATGTATGTATGCATGTATGTATTTATGTATGTGTGTATGTATATATGTATGTATGCATGCATGTATGTATGTATATATGTATGTATGTATGTATTTATGTATGTATGCATTTATGTATGTATGTATGTATGTATGCATGTATGTATGTATGTATACACACATAATGTAGCTAGGACTACATTACTAAGCGTACCTATTCTTAAGACAGCCATGTTTGATTTACTATTTCTAACAGGTTGGGTGATCAATTATCTGGCCAAAATGTCTTCACTCTTATAGGTTCAAGCTAGTCAGATCTTGCCTCTTACACCTACCTACAATGCCATTCTAAAAATAGCCTCATTATCAAAATCTCAAAGTTACAAAATAATGCTTGAGTAAGCATTACATTTGACATATGAAGTTGAATGCTAAAAGGTTAAAAGTTTTTCCATTTGTTCAACAATGTTTATAGTTGTAGCAGTCTTTTGCAGACATTATGTCTCTAGGAATACGTTGCCAAATATGTCCATATTTTTAAGACTATAGAGTTCAACTTCAAGATGTGATTACTATTTCTAACATGCTGAGCAACCAAATAGGGTCTTCCTCATTTGCTCAGCAGGAAACATTATAGTTTAAAATTTCATTGTAAAGATGCAGCTTTCTTTTACAGACATATTCGATGTCAATATCCAATATTTTAAATCTGGTTTTGTCCCCATTAACAGGGGTGGCCAGATCTACTGCTCTTACACAATTTCACTGTCTCACCACCCCACCCGATTTTGGGCATCCTCCCCCCTCAAGCCAACCCTCCCAATCTCCTCCTCCACCTGTCCCCTCCACATTTTCTTTGGTCAATCTCGCTTTCACAGTTCATTCACTTTAAACTAAAGCACTCCCCTCAGAACACGATCCTCATCCCTCCTCAACAGATGTTCGTACTACTGCACCCCATTTACCCATGCCAGCTGTTCCACCAATTCCTCTAACCCCAGCATCCCCATCAAGTCCTCAGCCCTCCTTTTATCCAATAGTTACACACCACACATTGCCCTCACCATTGCTCTCTTAGTCCTTCTCAAAATTGCCATTTCGCTTTCCCCCAGACTCCATGTCTCACTCCTACACAGCATTGCAGATCTCACACAACTCTGATGAACCCTTCTTTTCATCTTCAAGAAAATTTTCCCATATATATTTCTTTACTGCCCACAAGGGGCTAAACATAGAGGGGACAAACAAGGACAGACAAACGGATTAAGTCGATTACATCGACCCCAGTGTGAAACTGGTACTTTATTTATCGAACCCAAAAGGATGAAAGGCAAAGTGGACCTTGGCGGAATTTGAACCCAGAACGTAACAGCAGACGAAATACGGCTACGCATTTCGCCCAACATGCTAACGTTTCTGCCAGCTTGCCACCTTTCCCATATAACAATGCTCCACATTCCCTGAGCTTCACCCTGCCAAGTCTCGCTTTTGCTGTCACAGCTGCTTCACATCCACCACTTACATCTATCCACCCTATCTCCCAAATAACAAAAGCTTCTCAAAACCAGCTCATCACATAATGTTTCCACTGGTTCTGCCAGCCCTCCAGCTCCTTTCTGTCATCTTCCACAAATAAAATCCCTTGCCAGTCTTGGGATCACCTTCTTCATTTTCAAACGTCAACCACGAAACCGTTTCCTACATTTTGCTAGCAACAGTGCATTTGCCATTACCCTCCACTCACACGCACCAAATGGATCTACCTTACTCACTAATACTTCTCCTTCCACCCCACTCCCCATCACCTTTATCTTCCGGAAGTTAACCTTCAAACCCTTCCATTTCTGAAACTTCTCCCTCAATCCCTCCATTGTCTCACTCATCAGAACAAGGTCATCTGCATGCTTATCTGATGGCTTATAAACACCATCCATGCTGCAATTGTTTTCGTTCCAGCACACGATCTCAGATCAGGTCACTTGCTATGCAACTTTGTGTTTCATTATTCAAGGGCCAATAAAATAAAGTACCAATCAAGTAGCCATATATTGATTTAATTAACCGGTGCTCTCTTCCTGAATGTAATGGCCAAGTATGGTAGATTGTACAGTAGAGTTCTAAGTCCCCTTCCTCACTCAACCATGGTGGACCAAGATCAAATGAAATAATTCACTGGTGGAAGTACACTCTTATCAAGTCAATATTATCTATCTGTGAGGTGGCAAGCTGGCAGAATCGTTAATATGCCAGGCAAAATGCTTAGCAGCTTTTATCCATCCTTACATTCTGAGTTCAAATTCCACTAAGGTCAGCTTTGCCTTTCATCCTTTTAGAGTTGATAAAATAAGTACCAGTGAAACACTGGGGTCGATGCAATCAAATAGTTCCATCCCCCAAAATTCTAGGCCTTGTGTCTTCAGTAGGAAGGATATTAGCTACCTGTAACACCATATATCTTTGTCAACACAACATGCACATAAACACAACTATACACATGCACACATACGCACACACATAAATGCACACTCGCACATACACACATTTACACATCTTCCTGGTCACTCACACAGACCCCACCCTGTTCAAAAGAATAACACAAACGATAAAGAAAAAGAATTTGGATTATTTTGGATTAGCTTCTTCAAAAAGTCTCTGACGAATGTCCATTGTAAGTGACACAAAATACATAAGTCAACTCTTTGTCACAATGTCATATGTCACAAATGTGTTTCTTACAGATTATTTGTATTTTATGGAGATGTACTTGCATAGCAAGTGACCTGATCTGAGATCGTGTGCTGGAACGAAAACAATTGCAGCATGGATGGTGTTTATAAGCCATTTAAGAAACACAAAAACCGTTAGATTCACTTCAACATTTAAATTTAATTTGCGGCAACACAGAATTTTGTCAGTGAACAGGTCGCGGTCTCAAAGCAACGAAAATATTTTGGCAAATTAAATTTAAATGTTGAAGTGAATCTAACGGTTTTTGTGTGTTTCTTAAGTGGCTTATAAACAGCTTCCACGCTCCAATTATTTATATTTTATCCATACAGAACTTCTTATTGAAACACAGATGAATCAATTCCTGCTGCAGATATTTTACAGGCAGTGGTTGTTGTAAAATTGTAGTTTATTCTTGCTGGCCAACTCTTATCAAACAGAGACCTACGATCAAAAGCATTCCAACAATGGCCATCCTGCCTAGAGATATCTATGAATTCATTATATAATGTATTCTCCCATTTTTTTAAGATGATAGAGAATGAGTTGAGTGAAATCTGCTTGCTGCTATTTCTAGCAAGTCCCTTAACCACCTAATGGTTATCACGTTAGTGTTTTACATTCCAATTTCTTTTTCATTGTTTTTAGGTTCGTCTAATGGTTGTTGTGTTTACATTAATAGCGCTGCTCTAAATGGTTGCATAGATCTGTGAAAAGTGGAGATTGTCAATTGATGAGTCATAGTAAGTCATCTGAACACTCTTTTATTGAAGACCATTCAGCCTGTATAGAAAACTACATTGGCCTGACCAAAGATGCTTTTGTTGTGATCAAAAACATCTTTGATCTCTTATCTTTTACTTATTCCAGAGATTGGACTGTGGCCATGCTGGGGCACTGCCTTGAAGGGTTTAATCAAAAAGACTGATCCCAGTACTTACTATTTTAAAGTCAGCTGAACTGCTAAGTTTTGGGGAAGTAAACAAACCAGCACCAGCTTTGAAGCAATGGTGGGGGACAAATACAGAAGCAAAGACAGATACACATACACACACACATGCATGCACATGCATACACACACAAACACACACACATGCACATATAAACACAGACATATGTATGATGGGGTTTCTTCAGTTTCCATTTACCAAATCCACTCACAAGGATTTGGTCTGCCTTTAGCTATGTTAGAAGACACTTATAAGTGCCATGCAGTGGGACTGAATCCAGAATCACGTGATTGGAAAGCAAACTTGTTACTACACAACCATACCTCATCATCATCATTTAACGTCCGTTCTCCATGCTAGCATGGGTTGGACGGTTCGACCGGGGATCTGGGAAGCCAGAAGGCTGCACCAGGCTCCAGTCTTATCTGGCAATGTTTCTACAGCTGGATGCCCTTCCTAACGCCAACCACTCCGTGAGTGTAGTGGGTGCTTTTTACGTGCCTGTTAAATAATAAACAGATATCAATTGATGAAAAGTCTCCTAAAGAAAGACATAGAACCCATCCTTAAATATGGATGTGTCAATTGGAATATCAGTAAACATGGGCAGAAATTTATCATTGCTACAAAGATGTGATTCTTAAAATATACTGAAGACACAAGAATAAATGAGCAGAAAACACCAGAAAATTCTTAATATAAGGATGCAATAGGTTAGGTTCATTAGAGAAGTAAATGTTGGAAAACTGAAAGTAGAATCCAGGGAATGTGATATAAGTAGTTGTTGACCTTATCACATGGCTACAGAAAGGCCAACCCAATAGCATACTAAGTTTATTTCAGAACAAGAGGAACTGCAGGTTCATGATTGCCTATACTCTTAGGCATGGCACGTAAAGAAGATGAAATCTCAAGATCTGAAACTGAAATAAAGTCCATATTTAAATCTTGTCCTGATACCTCATCATTACCATTTTCTTCTCTCCTTTTCTATCTGGAGTAGCCATGTGCTTCCTTTACAGCAAACATCCAGTCCTATCCTTCTGACATACTCACACTTGTTACTGTTGTGATAAAAATTGCCACAAATCAGTAATTAACCTGTAGTTGGTCTCTGCCTCAATTTGAATCATCTCACCTGGATTTCTAGCTTTGAACCATAGCCTATTCATTATAGCCATAAAAAGAATAGCCTACTCCTTGAAAGAATAGAACACCCATGTAAATGCTTACCAGTTTATCAACACTGACTTATCTCAGCTAAGAACAACAAACATCAAAGTAGGGCTAATTAAACATCCTGGCAATTTACTCTTCAAAGATTTTGGCAAGTTTTGCTCAGAGTTATATAAACCGGTAAACTGCACTCCATGCTAGACTCAACTCAAATTCCATATGGAACTTTATCACTTTGCTTCTAGTGTTGTGGTCCCATCTCTTTCTACTCACCCTTAAACATTAATCTGAGAAAATATGTTGTAGCTTGCTTACGAACCACATGGTTCCGGGTTCAGTCCCACTGCATGGCACCCTGGGCAAGTGTCTTCCTCTATAGCCTCAGGTTGACCAAAGCCTTGTGAGTGGATATGGTAGACAGAAACTGAAAGAAGCCCATCATATATATGTATATATATATGTGTGTATGTGTGTGTATGTTTGTGTGTCTATGTTTGTCCCCCCAACATCGCTTGACAACCGATGCTGGTGTATTTACATCGCCGTAACTTAGCGGTTTGGCAAAAGCGACTGATAGAATAAGTACTAGGCTTACAATGAATAAGTCCTTGAGTCGATTTGCTCGACTAAAAGGCGGTGCTCCAGCATGGCCACAGTCAAATGACTGAAACAAATAAAAGCGTAAAAGAGTAAAAAAGTATAGGTTAAGTTAACCTTATGTTTTAATGCTAATATCCATCTACCTAATTATCTGCTTTATTTTCTCTTATTTCTGTAATAATGTAGAACTCCTGCAACATAATTAATATAACTAGAGCATTTTCTACATTTTTCTATACTGTATATCTTCAATCATTACCTACAAACATGCAGAAATGTTTTTCAGCATTATAGATATATACACATTGTAAGATATAAACAGGTAAATATAATAAAGGTATGGAAATTCATATTTATTTGTGTAGTCATTTTTGTCCATAAATCCAGCTTCTTACCTAATTGCTTATAATCATTCACATGATAAGGACTCCCACAGCCACTGCCACTACCATTAGGTCTATTGGAAACTATAGCCAATAATGCTATTACTCACCAAATATAATATAAGATATAATAAATAACTCTGAAAGTCATTCTCTGCGATGCGATATACATTTTTCCCATGTTCCTCATATCCTTTATATTTTCCTTTATTCTTTATATTTAACCATGCCTCTTGTTAAATAACTAACAAACTTGCAAGATAATTGGTATTTCAGAAAGTTTCTCAAAATTATCATCACTAAATCTGCTAACATGGAAAATTTATCAAAACATAAAAATAAACTACATTTTTTCTTTTTTTGTATGAGATCAACAAATTATTATATAGTTTGCATTTCTTTGAAATAAAATCTATATATAAAAACACAACATCGAAAAGAAATGATTGCCTGCAATTTCTCTGGTTGAAAGGTGCTAAAGCATTTCTCAAATGTGTTTATATTCATTTTTTGGGGTTTTTTTTTTTGTATTTTCATAATTTATATAAAAATCATATTTACAGACTCAATCCCTTTACAGTTTCAATTATAGTAGAAACAATTTGAAACTTAATATTATATACTAAAATACTACAATGTATTTTATTTTAGTGCAAAGCAAGGCTATATTTTACCTTCTCTGAATCAATCCAGACACTTCAAAGAAGAAATGAACTTATTTATCTCTTCCAGTAATACCAATTATAATTTCTTCAGATATCTACATATTCAAAATTTGTCTCTCGTACATGTTATAGATAATATAAGGTAGAAATAAAATAAAGTAAAATTACATTGTTCTTTTCTCATGGAATTCTCTGAACTGTAATTGTAATAACTGTTGCAAGTGTTGAATCTAACAACAATTTAGATACAGATTTCAATGATGATATATATCTAGTTGCAAACAAAAACTGGTGAGAGAAGAAAACTTAACCTATAGGAAGATGAGGATCAAGAACTTTTCAATTTCAACTAAAATTCTTTAGAAAGAAAATATATCTTTCCATTATTTTTCAGAAAATGGTTGACCTATATAGAGTCAATGGAGGCACATAGCTTAGTGGTTAGGGTGTTGGACTCATGATCGTAAGATTGTGGTTTCTATTCCTGGACTGGTCAACACATTGTGTTCTTGAGTATAACACTTCTTTTCATAGTGTTAGGAAAAGCATCCAGCTGTTGAAACCAAGCCAAATCAGACTAGAGTCTGGTACAGCTTGCCTGATCTGGTCAAACTGTCCAGCCCATGCCAGCATTGAAAACACTCAACTGGCAAAAATGAGTAGTCCTGTGACAGACAGGTGTCCCATCCAGGGGTGGAATTTATACACCATGGAAGCTAATAAATCAGCCCTGTAAGTCTATATGACCCAGGAAGTAACTTTACATAGATCATCATCATCATCATCATCATCATCGTTTACCGTCCGCTTTCCATACTAGCGTGGGTTGGACGATTTGACTGAGGACTGGTGAACCAGATGGCTGCACTAGGCTCCAATCTTGATTTGGCAGAGTTTCTACAGCTGGATGTCCTTCCTAATGCCACTCACTCCAAGAGTGTAGTGGATGCTTTTTATGTGCCACCGGCACGAGGGCCAGTTGGACAGTACTGGCAATGGTCACAGAAAAATCATGTTTTTTTTACGTGTCATCTGCACACCGGCACAAGTGCCAGT
Source organism: Octopus sinensis (assembly GCF_006345805.1). Classification (NCBI taxonomy): domain Eukaryota; kingdom Metazoa; phylum Mollusca; class Cephalopoda; order Octopoda; family Octopodidae; genus Octopus; species Octopus sinensis. The sequence goes on from NC_043000.1 coordinate 47,770,909, forward strand.
AAGGTGACGCTAGTAACAATCATGCTCGAATGGTGCTTTTTACATGTCACTGGCACAAACACCAGGTAGTCGCTCTGACAATGATTACACATTATTCTTTGTAAGCCTAGTACTTATTCTATCGGTCTCTTTTGCCGAACCGCTATGTTATGGGGATGTAAACACACCAGCATCGGTTGTCAAGCAATGTTGGGGAAACAAACACAGACACAGACACACACACACACACACACACACACACATACATATATATATATATATATACATATATATATATATATACATATATATATATATACATATACATATATACGATGGGCTTCTTTCAGTTTCCATCTACCAAATCCACTCACAAGGCTTTGGTCAACCCGAGGCTATCGTAGAAGACACTTGCCCAAGGTGCCACGCAGTGGGACTGAACCCAGAACCATGTGGTTGGTAAGCAAGCTACTTAAAACACAGCCACTCCTGCACCTATAGTTTGAACGTAACACAGAAAAATTATG